>NW_027198906.1:2500-38041 GCF_038502225.1 Cherax quadricarinatus
ATGCCACTCACTACCTCCTGGAGGTCATGCCACTCACTACCTCCTGGAGGTCATGCCACTACCTCCTGGAGGTCATGCCACTCACTACCTCCTGGAGGTCATGCCACTCACTACCTCCTGGAGGTCATGCCACTCACTACCTCCTGGAGGTCATGCCACTCACTACCTCCTGGAGGTCATGCCACTCACAACCTCCTGGAGGTCATGCCACTTACTACCTCCTGGAGGTCATGCCACTCACTACCTCCTGGAGGTCATGATACAACCTCCTGGAGGTCATGCCACTCACTACCTCCTGGAGGTCATGCCACTCACTACCTCCTGGAGGTTATGCCACTCACTACCTCCTGGAGGTCATGCCACTCACTACCTCCTGGAGGTCATGTCACTCACTACCTCCTGGATGCCAACCTCCAGGTCTCACTACCTCCTGGAGGTCATGCCACTCAACCTCCTGGAGGTCATGCCACTCACTACCTCCAGGAGTCATGCCACTCACTACCTCCTGGAGGTCATGCGACTCACTACCTCCTGGAGGTCATGCCACTCACTACCTCCTGGAGGTCATGCCACTCACTACCTCCTGGAGGTCATGCCACTCACTACCTCCTGGAGGTCATGCCACTCACTACCTCCTGGAGGTCATGCCACTCACTACCTCCTGGAGGTCATGCCACTCACTACCTCCTGGAGGTCATGCCACTCACTACCTCCTGGAGGTCATGCCACTCACTACCTCCTGGAGGTCATGCCACTCACTACCTCCTGGAGGTCATGCCACTCACTACCTCCTGGAGGTCATGCCACTCACTACCTCCACTCACTCACACCTCCTGGAGGTCATGCCACTCACTACCTCCTGGAGGTCATGCCACTCACTACCTCCATGCACACCTCCTCATACCTCCTGGAGGTCATCACTACCTCCTGGAGGTCATGCCACTCACTACCTCCTGGAGGTCATGCCACTCACTACCTCCTGGAGGTCATGCCACTCACTACCTCCTGGAGGTCATGTCACTCACTACCTCCTGGAGGTCATGCCACTCACTACCTCCTGGAGGTCATGCCACTCACTACCTCCTGGAGGTCATACCACTCACTACCTCCTGGAGGTCATGCCACTCACTACCTCCTGGAGGTCATGCCACTCACTACCTCCTGGAGGTCATGCCACTCACTACCTCCTGGAGGTCATGCCACTCACTACCTCCTGGAGGTCATGCCACTCACTACCTCCTGGATCTTCATGCCACTCACTACCTCCTGGAGGTCATGCCACTCACTACCTCCTGGAGGTCATGCCACTCACTACCTCCTGGAGGTCATGCCACTCACTACCTCCTGGAGGTCATGCCACTCACTACCTCCTGGAGGTCATGCCACTCACTACCTCCTGGAGGTCATGCCACTCACTACCTCCTGGAGGTCATGCCACTCACTACCTCCTGGAGGTCATGCCACTCACTACCTCCTGGAGGTCATGCCACTCACTACCTCCTGGAGGTCATGCCACTCACTACCTCCTGGAGGTCATGCCACTCACTACCTCCTGGAGGTCATGCCACTCACTACCTCCTGGAGGTCATGCCACTCACTACCTCCTGGAGGTCATGCCACTCACTACCTCCTGGAGGTCATGCCACTCACTACCTCCTGGAGGTCATGCCACTCACTACCTCCTGGAGGTCATGCCACTCACTACCTCCTGGAGGTCATGCCACTCACTACCTCCTGGAGGTCATGCCACTCACTACCTCCTGGAGGACCTCCTGGAGGTCATGCCACTCACTACCTCCTGGAGGTCATGCCACTCACTACCTCCTGGAGGTCATGCCACTCACTACCTCCTGTCACTACCTCCTGGAGGTCATGCCACTCACTACCTCCTGGAGGTCATGCCACTCACTACCTCCTGGAGGTCATGCCACTCACTACCTCCTGGAGGTCATGCAACTCACTACCTCCATGCCACTCACTACCTCCTGGAGGTCATGCCACTCACTACCTCCTGGAGGTCATGCCACTCACTACCTCCTGGAGGTCACGCCACTCACTACCTCCTGGAGGTCATGCCACTCACCACCTCCTGGAGGTCATGCCACTCACTACCTCCTGGAGGTCATGCCACTCACTACCTCCTGGAGGTCATGCCACTCACTACCTCCTGGAGGTCATGCCACTCACTACCTCCTGGAGGTCATGCCACTCACTACCTCCTGGAGGTCATGCCACTCACTACCTCCTGGAGGTCATGCCACTCACTACCTCCTGGAGGTCATGCCACTCACTACCTCCTGGAGGTCATGCCACTCACTACCTCCTGGAGGTCATGCCTCTCACTACCTCCTGGAGGTCATGCCACCCTTTCCTGGAGGTCATGCCACTCACTACCTCCTGGAGGGACCTCCTGGAGGTCATGCCACTCACTACCTCCTGGAGGTCATGCCACTCAGGTACCTCCTGGAGGTCATGCCACTCACTACCTCCTGGAGGTCATGCCACTCACTACCTCCTGGAGGTCATGCCACTCACTACCTCCTGGAGGTCATGCCACTCACTACCTCCTGGAGGTCATGCCACTCACTACCTCCTGGAGGTCATGCCACTCACTACCTCCTGGAGGTGATGCCACTCACTACCTCCTGGAGGTCATGCCACTCACTACCTCCTGGAGGTCATGCCACTCACTACCTCCTGGAGGTCATGCCACTCACTACCTCCTGGAGGTCATGCCACTCACTACCTCCTGGAGGTCATGCCACTCACTACCTCCTGGAGGTCATGCCACTCACTACCTCCTGGAGGTCATGCCACTCACTACCTCCTGGAGGTCATGCCACTCACTACCTCCTGGAGGTCATGCCACTCACTACCTCCTGGAGGTCATGCCACTCACTACCTCCTGGAGGTCATGCCACTCACTACCTCCTGGAGGTCATGCCACTCACTACCTCCTGGAGGTCATGCCACTCACTACCTCCTGGAGGTCATGCCACTCACACTCACTACCTCCCGGATGTCATGCCACTCACTACCATCTGGAGGTCATGCCACTCACTACCTTCTGGAGGTCATGCCACTCACTACCTCCTGGAGGTCATGCCACTCACTACCTCCTGGAGGTCATGCCACTCACTACCTCCTGGAGGTCATGCCACTCACTACCTCCTGGAGGTCATGCCACTCACTACCTCCTGGAGGTCATGCCACTCACTACCTCCTGGAGGTCATGCCACTCACTACCTCCTGGAGGTCATGCCACTCACTACCTCCTGGAGGTCATGCCACTCACTACCTCCTGGAGGTCATGCCACTCACTACCTCCTGGAGGTCATGCCACTCACTACCTCCTGGAGGTCATGCCACTCACTACCTCCTGGAGGTCATGCCACTCACTACCTCCTGGAGGTCATGCCACTCACTACCTCCTGGAGGTCATGCCACTCACTACCTCCTGGAGGTCATGCCACTCACTACCTCCTGGAGGTCATGCCACTCACTACCTCCTGGAGGTCATGCCACTCACTACCTCCTGGAGGTCATGCCACTCACTACCTCCTGGAGGTCATGCCACTCAATACCTCCTGGAGGTCATGCTACTACCTCCTGGAGGTCATGCCACTCACTACCTCCTGGAGGTCATGCCACTCACTACCTCCTGGAGGTCATGCCACTCACTACCTCCTGGAGGTCATGCCACTCACTACTACCTCCTGGAGGTCATGCCACTCACTACCTCCTGGAGGTCATGCCACTCACAACCTCCTGGAGGTCATGCCACTCACAACCTCCTCCTGCCACTCACTACCTCCTGGAGGTCATGCCACTCACTACCTCCTGGAGGTCATGCCACTCACAACCTCCTGGAGGTCATGCCACTCACAACCTCCTGGAGGTCATGCCACTCACAACCTCCTGGAGGTCATGCCACTCACAACCTCCTGGAGGTCATGCCACTCACAACCTCCTGGAGGTCATGCCACTCACAACATTCTGGAGGTCATGCCACATACAAAATTCTGGAGTTTAGACACAACCTGCTAGAGCTCATGCCTCTCACATTCTTCAGATCATGCCACTCCTCAAACCCTAAGATTTAATTTAGTTTCCATGTATTAAGTTACTAAAAAAATTAGTGTGTGTACTCACCTATTTGTGATTGCAGGGGTCGTGTCACAGCTCCTGTGTGTGTTTGTGTGTGTATGTTTGTATGCTTGTGTGTGTGTGTGTGTGTGTGTGTGTGTGTGTGTGTGTGTGTGTGTGTATGTTTGTATGTGTGTGGGTATACACAAATAACCCGCACATAAGAGAGAGGAGCAACTTAACTATTGCCCATGTGTCTTACCAACCTGTCGATATTGTATACCATTTATGATATTCACTGTCAGATACTGCAACACAATGGCATCTTGGTACAGAAGAGAAAACACCTTGGATCTGAGAGGGACGTGACCTCCCAGTGACTACATTCTCTCTTCTAACACTCTGCACCTCTCCTGCCGATAGTATATAAGTCTCCACCCTGTCGCTAGTTTCTTCAGATTGTTTCAGACTATGGAACAGAACTCTTTTCCAGGCTGAGGGACAGATTGAATTGTTTAAGTGTGAGAGGGGCATAAATATAGGTGATACAAATAAAGTTCTGAGAATATCCCTCTAAATAATGGATGAAATAACGGATTAAAATTAGATAAGTTTAGGTTTAGAAAGGATACAGGAAGTCCTGGTTTGGAGACTGCGTAGTTGATGAGTGGAACAGTCTGCCTAGTAGGGTCCTTAAAGCTGAAACCATGGGTAGCTGCACATATAGGTTGAATAAATACACAAGTGATAGGGGTTGGATTTGAATGGGACTTGTACATGAGTTAGTTGGCTTATCTAAGCGTATTCTTTGGGTACTTCAAGGTTTGTGTTTAAAAAGAACGTGCCTAGTATGGGCCAGTAGGCCTGTCGCAGTGTTCTTGCATTCTTATGTTATGTTTTCATGTTCTTAAGCTCAGGTTCAGCGAGCACGAGTTGTGCCTCATTAAAATGTATTAAATGTCCAGTTGAATTTCTGTGTAACACACAAGTGATGTTTAACTCGTCCAAGTTGTGGAAATTCAACATTCATTCAGGTGGACACACAGATCTCTTGTCTGTTACTCTTACATATTAGGTAGAAATATTATGCCTGTGGTCAATAACTCGTGAAAGTCCAGTAGGGAGACATATTTTAAAAAGTTCTAAGATATCGAAACTACATTATGTAAAAAGTTAAGGTCTGATTCGAGGGAATCAAAAAGAAGACATCGAAAATGGAGGCAAATAAATGATAACTGGGTTCAGAATAGGCGTGAATCGAAACATTTCAAAAGATTACCTGGTGGTTGCTGACGTCAGGGTGGTACTGGTTGTTGTTGTGGTTGTGGAACTGGTTGTTGTAGTGGTTGGTGCCTGGTTGTTATGGTGGTGAAATGGTGAACGTGTGTCGGTAGTGGTTATTGGTGGTGGTAGTGGTGGTGGTTGCTGGTGGTAAAGGTGGAGGTCGTTGCTACGGGTAGTGGAGAAGTTGGGGAGGAGAGAAGGTGGGGAAAAAGAGGAAGATGGGGAAAGGTGGAAAAAGAGGATGACATAGTGGGAAATGGAAAAGGATGAGATAGTGGGGAATGGAAGAGGATGAGATAGTGGGGAATGGAAGAGGATGAGATAGTGGGGAATGGAAGAGGATGAGATAGTGGGGAATGGAAGAGGATGAGATAGTGGGGAATGGAAGAGGATGAGATAGTGGGGGAATGGAAGAGGATGAGATAGTGGGGGAATGGAAGAGGATGAGATAGTGGGGGAATGGAAGAGGATGAGATAGTGGGGAATGGAAGAGGATGAGATAGTGGGGAATGGAAGAGGATGAGATAGTGGGGAATGGAAGAGGATGAGATAGTGGGGGAATGGAAGAGGATGAGATAGTGGGGAATGGAAGAGGATGAGATAGTGGGGAATGGAAGAGGATGAGATAGTGGGGAATGGAAGAGGATGAGATAGTGGGGAATGGAAGAGGATGAGATAGTGGGGAATGGAAGAGGATGAGATAGTGGGGAATGGAAGAGGATGAGATAATGGGGAATGGAAGGATGAGAGGATGAGATTGTGGGGAATGGAAGAGGATGAGATAGTGGGGAATGGAAGAAGAAGAGGAACTGGAGTTGGAGGGTGGCAAAAATGGAGCGGAGGAGAATGTGTTAGTGGTGGAGACAGCGAAGAGAGAAGGTAGGGAAAAGATGAGGGTTGGGGGAAGAGATAGAGAGGACAGTAAGCAATGTCAGTCACAGAGGATGGGAGGACTAACAAACGAGACAGTCATAGTGGATCTGTCTACTCCCTGAGTAGACAGTCAGAGCAGGTGAGAAAACTCCCAGACAAGGTCATTATAATGGACCAGGCGACCCCCTCCAGTCTGGCAGCGGCTCAGGGCCAGACACATCAAAAATAATTTAAAATATATTGTATACACACCAATAATAAAGACTACTGGAGAACCCCGCTTTACAGCACTTTGCTTCAGTAATAAAGACTACTGGAGAGCCCCGCTTTACAGCACTTTGCTTCAGTAATAAAGACTACTGGAGAGCCCCGCTTTACAGCACTTTGCTTCAGTAATAAAGACTACTGGAGAGCCCCGCTTTACAGCACTTTGCTTCAGTAATAAAGACTACTGGAGAGCCCCGCTTTACAGCACTTTGCTTCAGTAATAAAGACTACTGGAGACTTTACAGCACTTTGCTTCAGTAATAAAGACTACCCCGCTTTACAGCACTTTGCTTCAGTACTTTGCTTCATAAAGACTACTGGAGAGCCCCGCTTTACAGCACTTTGCTTCAGTAATAGACTACCCCGCTTTAAGACTTTGCTTCAGTAATAAAGACTACTGGAGAGCCCCGCTTTACAGCACTTTGCTTCAGTAATAGCTTTAAGACAGTAATACTGGAGACCAGCTTTACAGCACTTTGCTTCAGTAATAAATACTACTGGAGTAATAAAGCCCGCTTTACAGCACTTTGCTTCAGTAATAAAGAACTGGAGAGCCCAGCTTTACAGCACTTTGCTTCAGTAATACTGGAGAGCCCCGCTTTACAGCACTTTGCTTCAGTAATAAAGACTACTGGAGAGCCCAGCTTTACAGCACTTTGCTTCAGTAATAAAGACTACTGGAGAGACCACCCCAGCTTTACAGCACTTTGCTTCAGTAATAAAGACTACTGGCTTTACAGCAGCTTCAGTAATAAAGACCAGCTTTACAGCACTTTGCTTCAGTAATAAAGACTACTGGAGAGCCCAGCTTTACAGCACTTTGCTTCAGTAATAAAGACTACTGGAGAGCCCCGCTTTACAGCACTTTGCTTCAGTAATAAAGACTACTGCCCAGCTTTACAGCACTTTGCTTCAGTAATAAAGACCACTGGAGAGCCCCGCTTTACAGCACTTTGCTTCAGTAATAAAGACTACTGGAGAGAGCCCCAGCTTTACAGCACTTTGCTTCAGTAATAAAGACTACTGGAGAGCCCAGCTTTACAGCACTTTGCTTCAGTAATAAAGACTACTGGAGAGCCCAGCTTTACAGCACTTTGCTTCAGTAATAAAGACTACTGGAGAGCCCAGCTTTACAGCACTTTGCTTCAGTAATAAAGACTACTGGAGAGCCCAGCTTTACAGCACTTTGCTTCAGTAATAAAGACCACTGGAGAGCCCCGCTTTACAGCACTTTGCTTCAGTAATAAAGACTACTGGAGAGCCCAGCTTTACAGCACTTTGCTTCAGTAATAAAGACTACTGGAGAGCCCAGCTTTACAGCACTTTGCTTCAGTAATAAAGACCACTGGAGAGCCCAGCTTTACAGCACTTTGCTTCAGTAATAAAGACTACTGGAGAGCCCAGCTTTACAGCACTTTGCTTCAGTAATAAAGACTACTGGAGAGCCCAGCTTTACAGCACTTTGCTTCAGTAATAAAGACTACTGGAGAGCCCAGCTTTACAGCACTTTGCTTCAGTAATAAAGACTACTGGAGAGCCCAGCTTTACAGCACTTTGCTTCAGTAATAAAGACTACTGGAGTGCCTGCTTTACAGCACTTTGCTTCAGTAATAAAGACTACTGGAGAGCCCCGCTTTACAGCACTTTGCTTCAGTAATAAAGACCACTGGAGAGCCCCGCTTTACAGCACTTTGCTTTACAACAATTCTCTAATGCAGCGGTTTTCAATTATACCAATTCTTCATTTATTCAGACTTCTTCAGTAAATATATTCATCATTCACTATAAGCGAAGAACAAAAATATTTTAAGGTAAGTAATATATGTTCTGTATATGCAGTGTTTAGACCTAGCTATATTACATATTTAATATATGATAGTGTAAACATGTTATCAGGCTTTTATATGCATTTGAGATTAAATTTAAGAAAGGTTGTTTTCACTTTACAGCTTCTCGTTTCCATAGATTAATTTTATAAATATTTAACTTGACCTTATTCTATTTTTTAAGGCGCCTTTGAGTGCTTCTGTGAATGATAGACATTGCTTTTATGGTCATGGTATTTCTTCTCTTACCTTTTCTTCGTATAGAATTATGAATTTTTCTGCGCTAGTTAGATTTGCTCATGTGCTTCTGCACTAAATTCTTAATAAATATTAAAGAGTTAGTGGTTACTTTAACAAGTTTATTATCAAGTAGGCTGGACACGTTAGCTGCCACTTGCTGGCCCCAAGAACGATGTATCTAAAAAATTTTGCTTCAACGAGGTCGAATTCAGTCCAGCGTAAGATGCAAGTTGGAATTTTTTTGCATTATTGCGTAAGCGAGCTGAATGCATGAGGTATGTGCACTCTGCCACGAGGAATTATCGATTGGACATTCTAAGAATCTGAGGCAAAAGCCTATGTAAACTCCTCTCCTGGTCCCATTATGGCGGGAGTAGAAATGCAACTAATCATCTTTGAGCAGCACTACATCGAGAATGGAAGTTCATTGTTCTCCTTCCCAATGAACATAATATTCACAGGTGGCCCACTCTAAGGACAGTAACTTTTGTGACGACGTTTCGCTCCGTCTTGGAAAGCTGTCAAGTCAAATGTGACAAACTGAAATATCGTCATAAGGCTCTTCTATTGACAGGTTAGATGTGAATTTGTTCCAACTACGGTAGTAGGATTATTCTTTGTGAAATTAATAGTATGTTTCATTGTTGATTGCATTGAGGATATTATACACTTCAAGACTATTGGCACTATGACTAAATATCATCCACGTACCACATCCAAGTTAGGAAAAATAAACAAATTAGCGATGACTGCAACAAGGAATGAGCTAATGTCTAGTCCAAAAAGTTACTGGTATTTACTTCCCTGGAAACTTAGGCATAACTTCACATAAATTCACAGGCAGTTCAGTAACACTGAACTGTCAATAACTTTCTTTAGACAGTTATGGGCAGTGTTAGCTGGTACATCTGTGAATACAGCAGTGACTCTGAAACTCAGGAAGATCTTATCACACTGAGTGACCTCTGGCAGCAAGAAGGTCACCTCCCGTGTACATGTGTACACGTTCTCATAAGCATATCTGCACTCTCCCACATAATTGTTTAAATTAAGCAAAACTGTATAAGAATTACTAGAGAATCGAGAAAATTCTTGATTATATAATTTAACTTTTCTTAAGGAAATGGAATGAGTTACAATATTTTCAGTAAATTCTTTGGGAAAAGATGTAAAAATGTGAAGAAGTGACTAACTTGACAGACTTGTGGTTAAGACAAAGAAGAAGTTCTTATAAATCATCTTAATAAACGGTTAGTTTAATTAGAATGAATTATTAAATTATTCTCTCAGTTTTCACATATACACTTCTCTCAACTCTTCACTAATAGCATAAAAATATTCACCATCACAGATACAAAACAATTCTCAGTGATGAAAATAAAAACTGTCAACTTGGATGATTCGATCTACTGACAAGAATTTTGGTGGTGGCTGCCACAACCTGGCCAGTACGACTGTGTGTTGCCACAACCTGACCAGTACGACTGTGTGTTTAATGTCTCCCATACTGTGATGTACTGTGATGTATCAGTGTAAACATATATTACATACTGAATGTTGTGGTGCACTATGTTCCAAAGATATATGGTACGAAGAAAGTAAATAATGAAAAAGACACAACTATGACCACACCCATCTATGACCACACCCATCTATGACCACACCCATCTATGACCACACCCATCTATGACCACACCCATCTATGACCACACCCATCTATGACCACACCCATCTATGACCACACCCATCTATGACCACCCACCCATCTATGACCCATCTACGACCATACCCATTTATGACCACACCCATCTATGACCACACCCAACTATGACCACACCCAACTATGACCACACCCAACTATGACCACACCCATCTATGACCACACCCATCTATGACCACACCCATCTATGACCACACCCATCTATGACCACACCCATCTATGACCACACCCATCTATGACCACACCCACCCATCTATGACCACACCCATCTATGACCACACCCATCTATGACCACACCATCTATGACCCACCCATCTATGACCACACCCATCTATGACCACACCCATCTATGACCACACCCCATGACCCACACAACTATGACCACACCCATCTATGACCATACCCATCTATGACCATACCCATCTATGACCATACCCATCTATGACCATACCCATCTATGACCACACCCATCTATGACCACACCCATCTATGACCATACCCATCTATGACCATACCCATCTATGACCATACCCATCTATGACCATACCCATCTATGACCACACCCATCTATGACCATACCCATCTATGACCATACCCATCTATGACCATACCCATCTATGACCATACCCATCTATGACCATACCCATCTATGACCATACCCATCTATGACCATACCCATCTATGACCATACCCATCTATGACCATACCCATCTATGACCATACCCATCTATGACCATACCCATCTATGACCATACCCAACTATGACCACACCCAACTATGACCACATCCATCTATGACCATACCCATCTATGACCATACCCATCTATGACCATACCCATCTATGACCATACCCATCTATGACCATACCCATCTATGACCATACCCATCTATGACCATACCCATCTATGACCATACCCATCTATGACCATACCCATCTATGACCATACCCATCTATGACCATACCCATCTATGACCATACCCATCTATGACCATACCCAACTATGACCACACCCAACTATGACAACACCCAACTATGACCACATCCATCTATGACCATATCCAACTACGACCACATATAACTATGACCACACCCAACTATGACCACACATAACTATGACCATATCCAACTATGAGCACACATAACTATGACCATACCCAACTATGATCACACTCAACTATTACCTCAATTATGACCATACCTAAGTATGACTACACGTAACTATGACCTCACCTATGACCACACCTGACTATGACTTCACCTAACTATGACCTCACATAACTATGACCTCAACTATGATCACACCTATGAAAACACCAGACTATGACGTCACTTATCTATGACCTCACCTGTGACTACACCTATAACCACACCTCATCTTCTGACGACTACTTCTGACTGTGACCACACCTGACTAGACCAGTTAAAAAAGACCAAGTTTGCACCTCGCAAGATCACCGGAAGGTGCCAGAAACAGCTAACTTTGAGGATGAAACAAAATGCAGAACCTGGGGAAGTGAGAAAGTTCACCTGAGGGAACACAGATGGAACTAGGGAAAGCACCAAAAAAAAAAATGGAAGTTGGGAGTGTGGAAGGGTTGACACCCCGGGGCCCACTGATGGGGACCTGGAGACATGATCCAAATGATAATCCGAGAGAAGGACCTGAGGGAAACCCCAAGATGGTAGAGAGTGCAGGAGGGGGGGGGCTAAAGACGAACCACTGGCCTCCACGTGGCATGGTCTGGTAACTCAGGGATAACTAAACCTGAGGCTGACAGTGGTCGCAAACTTTTCTGGTAATTAATAGATTGTAATTAATAGGGATGTAAGAAAGCATTTTTTTTTAAATCTCAGGTTGAGTAATGAAATGATTTGGAAGAGACACAGCTTCAAAAGTAAATATGATATGGTGTAAGTGGCCAAGAATCAGTGATGCCAATCCCAGTATTCTAGGAGGCAAGGCCAGGAGCTGAGTCATGACCCCTGCAAATACAATTCGATTCAGTGATGAAGATAACAGGATTATTGAGTAGTTAACAGGGTGAGAGAGACGACAGCAGGGTGAGATGACAAGTACTTTAGGTATATTTGAGGTAGTCAAGAGTAGCCAGTGAGATGATGGCAGAGTGAGAGTAAACGTAGTTTTTTGGTTTCTCCCGAGATGGTAAATTATATTTTCTTGCTGATGAGACGAGGACATTTTTTGAGATAAATGAAGATTTGAAAAAGATGCTAAGTGAGAAAGAGAGATTTGTTTAATTATTTAATTATTATTTCTGGTTTCCCTTCAGCATTATTTAGCCACTGTATTTCACTTATCTTGTTTCCACATTCTTAGATCTCTTACTAGCGTCTTCTTGTAAATATTATAACTATTGTAACCAAGTGACTCCAGCTAATAAACCCATTATAACTTACAGTGACGATAGGAAACTTTTAAAACCGCCGAGGCTACTGAAGAATTTTACAATAATTATTTCTGAATATTTTTTTAGCATCTTTTCGTTAGTGAAGAGAATCTTGAGTGTCAACCTTCGTCTCTGATACAGTTCACAACACTCAAACATTATATCAGAAAGAATTGCAAAATATTTTTTCAAGTAAATTAAGCAGTAGGTGCAGTCAATGTGTATGATAGAATTGAGATTGAGTTTAGAAAACGATGGAGTCATCACGGTAGGCTGGTCGAGAATAAACCTTTGCAGATGTGTCTTTATCTCTAGACTTACTAGTCCACCTCTTTAAATACTTTAATTAGTTTGTGTCTCTCCATTATCTGAACTAATATTGTATAGATAAATAAGTGAAGATGTGAATGAGACAAAGGGATCCTGGGAGACACTGAAATGAAAGATGTAGCAGGAAAGTTTAGAGTTCCTGGAACCTTTATTATACATAAACATTACAGGAACATAAAAGAACAACAAATAAATGCATAAGAAAGGTAGATTAACACATATTACGGCACAGTAAGATGCAAAAAAATATACAGTGACATACAAAAAAAGTTTAGCAACATACAAAAACAGTTTAGTAATATGCAACAACAGCACAGTAACATGCAAAAGCTGAACTGTAACACATAAAACGGTACAGAAAACACACATGAACAACTGAGTAAGACACAAGAAAAGTACACTAACATACGGAACATACATGTGGAACAATCAGCTGCTTCGCAAAATGTAACATACGTTGCATTTTGACCATACACAGAGTTTTATGATACAAACAATTCGCACTGGTTAAAACCATTGACCTCAGATCACAAGAGTATCTGTGACTTCTTGTATATCACAATTCAAACATTGCAGCAGACAGGTGATAACAATCTATCAAAGATAATGAGGGACGGATCCAATGAAGTTATATCAGAAAAGAATGAATCAAAAGTCAGGTTTTAGTGTGATGTTGCCTCTTCAATATATTTGTGACATCATCTTCGTTACTCTGTTGGATATCACTCTCTTAACTATGTTTATTATACAACAACTTCTTCACTAGGGTTTACGGCACACTCACCCTTTTCTCTATAATTTTAGAAGCATACTATGTTTGTGGGTCATCACCCTCTTCACTATCTTTACCTAATAAATTGCACTGTTAATACAATCTACTATTTATCACTAAGAAAAGACGTGTGAACATCATGAGAGCGACCGTCAGAGTCTTAATTCTTCTTAGATCCAGGTTACAAATTCATCAATCTTCCTTTCACAGCTTTTTCCTACATTCATCTGAATTTTTTTTCCTACATTCGTCTGATTTTTTTTAAGTGTCTTATAATTGACTTTTTTATACGTCAGAGAGGAAAGCTAACTCGTGTACACTGTCTTTGTCTTTGTATTTAACGTTTGGCTCTCACTACTCTTTTTCTACTAGCTATTAATGATTTGGCCTCTGTTCTAACATCTAATATTTATTCATCACTTTATGACTTTGCTATAGCTGGTGCAGGCGCTAACTGCCACCTAGCAGCAGTCTCTCACCAAAATGCTAGCGACCAATGAGCCAGTACTCGTGAGTTTAAACGCACCAGATTACATTACTAGATGTTGTGTTGTCTCTGGTACTCCATTATACCTGTAAGATTCCAGTATCCCCGAACGTGTTACAGTCAGATTTCTCGGTGTTCTGTTTGGTTGCCGGTTGTCCTGGAAACTTAAGATTACCTCCCCGAAAACAACTTGCCATAGTCGACTGAACCTCCTTAAAACTCTCGCTAATCTTTCGTGGGGGAACAGATCGTCGAACTCTCCTTCGACTTCATTCAGCCCTAATTTTATCGAAACAAGATAATGGCAACCAAGTATATTCTATGGCTTCTCCCACAACTCTTTCTAAACTTGCTTTTCGTTCTTTCCCTGTTGAGAGCCTATATGCAGAGGCGAATGTTCCATCTTTGAACGATCGGCGTTATGCCCATTGCCTCCATTAGTTTTGTTTCCTCTCATGACCCTCACGATCCTTCTACATACAGGATAGTAGTGGACGTTAGTAGAGGTCTATTATTTGTTCGTCGCACCTGTTTACTCCGTCTCTCTTTTCTTCGTCTACATTCACTCTTGACTGTTCTTCAGTTGCTCGCTTTATATGTTCATCTATCATCTAACTTTTTTCTCTTGGGAGGTTCCGACAGCTCGAATCTGTTCTTCCTCACTGCCGTGTGCGAAAGCTCAAATGTCTTAAGTTCTTATTCCTTTTTCTCGACCACTTCCTGTCTCATTTTCAGGCCATTACAGTTTACACTGATAGTTATAAATCCCATGACGTAGTCGGGTTTGTAGTAGTGTACCAGGACAGTGTTGTGCGAGGTCATTTATTAGACTTGGATAGCGTTTTCACAGCTGAGTTGTATGCAGTTCTCACAACGATTATACGTAATGCGTATAGACCTACCTTCAGTGCTTTGCAGTTAAAAAAACTAATTCTCATTCCCTAGTTCTCCGCATTTCTAGCAAAAACAAAGATATCTTCTGCTAGGTGCCGAGTCATGTTGATGCTCAGGACAACGAGCAGCCAGACGCTACGGTAAGGTCAACGGTACATGACGTTCCCGTGAGTCATGTTGATGCTCAGGACAACGAGCAGCCAGACGCTACGGTAAGGTCAACGGTACATGACGTTCCCGTTTCACATAGAAGCATTCCATTCTTAGATTATTTTGCTGTAATTCATGACAAATTACATTCTATCAAGCTATGTTCAGGATCCTAATCTTCTTATAGTGGAGGTTGTGGTTGGGAAACTACGCTTTCCCGTCTCCGCATCGTGCGCACATGTCTCACTCATTGGTATCTCATGGAGAAGTACCCAGTTCCATTCTTGAGAATTGTCCAGTTCCAATTTTAGTTTCTCCATATTTTATTGGCTTATCCTATTTACCAGCGAGCATACAGAATTTGCCTCAGATATCGTCACTGCTCTAACACCCTTACTTTATCTTCCCTCCTCGCTGACGGCCCCACCTTTGACACAGACTCCCTATTTGACTTTTGACAGCAACAGATTTATTCTACAACCTTGGATTATACTTCCTTTAGCATTCCTCACAGTCGGTTTACCTGGAGTTTACCTGGAGAGAGTTCAGGGGGTCAACGCCCCCGCGGCCCGGTCTGTGACCAGGCCTCCTGGTGGATCAGAGCCTGATCAACCAGGCTGTTGCTGCTGGCTGCACGCAAACCAACGTACGAGCCACAGCCCGGCTGGTCAGGAACCGACTTTAGGTGCTTGTCCAGTGCCAGCTTGAAGACTGCCAGGGGTCTGTTGGTAATCCCCCTTATGTATGCTGGGAGGCAGTTGAACAGTCTCGGGCCCCTGACACTTATTGTATGGTCTCTTAACGTGCTAGTGACACCCCTGCTTTTCATTGGGGGGATGGTGCATCGTCTGCCAAGTCTTTTGCTTTCGTAGTGAGTGATTTTCGTGTGCAAGTTTGGTACTAGTCCCTCTAGGATTTTCCAGGTGTATATAATCATGTATCTCTCCCGCCTGCGTTCCAGGGAATACAGGTTTAGGAACCTCAAGCGCTCCCAGTAATTGAGGTGTTTTATCTCCGTTATGCACGCCGTGAAGGTTCTCTGTACATTTTCTAGGTCAGCAATTTCACCTGCCTTGAAAGGTGCTGTTAGTGTGCAGCAATATTCCAGCCTAGATAGAACAAGTGACCTGAAGAGTGTCATCATGGGCTTGGCCTCCCTAGTTTTGAAGGTTCTCATTATCCATCCTGTCATTTTTCTAGCAGATGCGATTGATACAATGTTATGGTCCTTGAAGGTGAGATCCTCCGACATGATCACTCCCAGGTCTTTGACGTTGGTGTTTCGCTCTATTTTGTGGCCAGAATTTGTTTTGTACTCTGATGAAGATTTAATTTCCTCGTGTTTACCATATCTGAGTAATTGAAATTTCTCATCGTTGAACTTCATATTTTTTTCTGCAGCCCACTGAGCCTGGAGCCTTGCAGTGTCTGCAATGGAAGACACTGTCATGCAGATTCGGGTGTCATCTGCAAAGGAAGACACGGTGCTGTGGCTGACATCCTTGTCTATGTCGGATATGAGGATGAGGAACAAGATGGGAGCGAGTACTGTGCCTTGTGGAACAGAGCTTTTCACCGTAGCTGCCTCGGACTTTACTCTGTTGACGACTACTCTCTGTGTTCTATTAGTGAGGAAATTATAGATCCATCGACCGACTTTTCCTGTTATTCCTTTAGCACGCATTTTGTGCGCTATTACGCCATGGTCACACTTGTCGAAGGCTTTTGCAAAGTCTGTATATATTACATCTGCATTCTCTTTGTCTTCTAGTGCATTTAGGACCTTGTCGTAGTGATCCAATAGTTGAGACAGAGGAGCGACCTGTTCTAAACCCATGTTGCCCTGGGTTGTGTAACTGATGGGTTTCTAGATGGGTGGTGATCTTGCTTCTTAGAACCCTTTCAAAGATTTTTATGATATGGGATGTTAGTGCTATTGGTCTGTAGTTCTTTGCTGTTGCTTTACTGCCCCCTTTGTGGAGTGGGGCTATGTCTGTTGTTTTTAGTAACTGTGGGACGACCCCCGTGTCCATGCTCCCTCTCCATAGGATGGAAAAGGCTCGTGATAGGGGCTTCTTGCAGTTCTTGATGAACACGGAGTTCCATGAGTCTGGCCCTGGGGCAGAGTGCATGGGCATGTCATTTATCGCCTGTTCGAAGTCATTTGGCGTCAGGATAACATCGGATAGGCTTGTGTTAATCAAATTTTGTGGCTCTCTCATAAAAAATTCATTTTGATCTTCGACTCTCAGTCTGGTTAGCGGCTTGCTAAAAACTGAGTCATATTGGGACTTGAGTAGCTCACTCATTTCCTTGCTGTCATCTGAGTAGGACCCATCTTGTTTAAGTAGGGGCCCAATACTGGACGTTGTTCTCGACTTTGATTTGGCATAGGAGAAGAAATACTTTGGGTTTCTTTCGATTTCATTTATGGCTTTTAGTTCTTCCCGCGATTCCTGACTCCTATAAGATTCCTTTAGCTTAAGTTCGATGCTTGCTATTTCTCTGACCAGTGTCTCCCTACGCATTTCAGATATATTGACCTCTTTTAGCCGCTCTGTTATTCTTTTCCGTCGCCTGTAAAGAGAGCGCCTGTCTCTTTCTATTTTACATCTACTCCTCCTTTTTCTTAGAGGAATAAGCCTTGTGCATACATCGAGTGCCACCAAGTTAATCTGTTCTAGGCATAAGTTGGGGTCTGTGTTGCTTAGTATATCTTCCCAGCTTATATCGGTTAGGACTTGGTTTACTTGGTCCCACTTTATGTTTTTGTTATTGAAGTTGAATTTGGTGAATGCTCCCTCGTGACTAGTCTCATTATGTCGGTCTGGGGCTCCACGCATACATGTCTGAACCTCAATTATGTTGTGATCTGAGTATATTGTTTTTGATATGGTGACATTTCTTATCAGATCATCATTGTTAGTGAAGATGAGGTCTAGTGTATTCTCCAGTCTAGTAGGCTCTATTATTTCTGGTTTAAATTGAATTTTGTGCAGAGATTTAAAAGCAAGTGTGAGTGTGAGTTTTCATCAGAGCTGCCTCCTGGTGTTATTACTGCAACAATATTATTTGCTATATTCCTCCATTTTAGGTGCCTTAAGTTGAAATCCCCCAGGAGCAAGATGTTGGGTGCAGGAGCTGGAAGATTTTCCAGACAGTGGTCAATTTTTAACAGCTGTTCCTGGAATTGCTGGGATGTTGCATCCGGAGGCTTGTAGACTACCACAATGACTAGGTTTTGGTTCTCGACCTTTACTGCTAAAACTTCCACTACATCATTTGAGGCATTAAGCAGTTCTGTGCAAACAAGTGACTCTGCAATGTACAGGCCAACACCCCCCCTTTTGCCTGTTCACTCTGTCACATCTGTATAGGTTGTAACCTGGGATCCATATTTCGTTGTCCAAGTGATCCTTTATGTGGGTCTCAGTGAAAGCCGCGAACATTGCCTTTGCCTCTGCAAGCAGTCCTCGGATGAAAGGTATTTTGTTGTTTGTTGCTGGCTTTAGACCCTGTATATTTGCAAAGAAGAATGTCATCGGTAGTCTCAGATCAAGCGTAACAAATAGTAAGCACACACTACCATGCAACTGGATGTTCTATGTGGATTTAACATTAAGTTTTGATTATAATATATATAGCAGAACTGTCTATGAATAAAACATGGGATCGATCCCCGGCTAGCTGCCGTTTATTACTAAAATACTACTTGTTACTGGTTGATATATATGTATATATATGTATATATATATATATATATATATATATATATATATATATATATATATATATATATATATATATATATATGTGTCTTACCTACCAGAGTAAATGATGTGTTGAACTGTATATATATATATATATATATATATATATATATATATATATATATATATATATATATATATATATATATATATATATATATATATATATATAATATATATATATATATATATATATATATATATATATATATATATATATATATATATATATATATATATATATATATATATATATATATATATATATATCACAGTTCAACACATCATTTACTCTGGTAGGTAAGACACATAGGCAACAGTTAGGCAACTTTATTCCGAAACGTTTCGCCTACACAGAAAGTAGGCAGCAGCAGTAGAAATGTGAAGACGATGTAATCAGTCCATTACCCTTGAAGTCGCAGACTTCGGAACAGAACTTCTACAGGCTGAGGGACTGACAACCTCAAATCTACGACTTCAATGGTGATGGACTGTTTACATCGTCTTCACATCTCTACTGCTCCTGCCTACTTTCTGTACTCGACTGAAGAAGCCTACTGTTTAGGTGAAACGTTTCGGAAAAAAGTTGCCTAAATTTTGCCTATGTGTCTTACCTACCAACCTGTCGGTATTGTATACCATTTTGATATTCACATCATTTACTCTCCCATCACAGTTCAACGTATCATTTACTCTCCCAACACAGTCCAAAACCCATCCTATACCCTCCCAAAGCACTACATCACCCATCTTATACTCTTTTAAAAAAACGTTCCAACATCCTTCCAATATTCTCCCAAAGCACGCAAATACTTTTACTCTACCCGAGGACTCCATCACCCATCCTATATTCTCCCAAGACAAAATCATTAACTCTTCATGTACTTTATTCCAACTTCGTCACACATTTGAATCTTAATTCATTCTAGGTTTCCCATTTTTACCCTACTTACTGGGTCATTTATTTTTTTCATACTTCCTGTAAATTTCCGTCCTTTGTACACTTAATTCTTTATATTTTCCTTGTTTCATTCTCACTCCTTTGATATTCGCATTCTTCAAATTCACTTTCAACTTTCTCTTTGTGTTTTTACTTATTCATACACATTGCTTTCATACTAAATTTCATCAGACCCACTTCTTTTAGACGCAATCCCTTCACTCTCGCTCCTTTCACTCCTTACCTTCATATTCACTTCCTTCAAGTTATCTTGCGGTGCAACACTCACCATTGATCTCATCATTACTTTTCCCGAGAATGATATTCCGCGAGTAATTAATCATCTTCATCAGACATTTCCTCAAAATATTCTCTTTATCTCTCTAAAACCTCTTGTCCCGCAAGTTTCATGGCGTACTGAAATATATTGTGGCCTAATTCATCACGGTTCATCACAACATAGTGTCGGAGATATTAACAACAGAGTCGTCCTGGCCAGGTTGCAGCAGCGACCTCCAGCGACTTTCAGGTGATCACAGAATTCTTTTTTTTTTTTTTTTTTTTAGTGTGTGTATGGGCGCGCGCGTGCGCACATTTATGGTTCTGTGCGTGATTTGCAGTCACAAAAGACGTGTAACAAAAGTGACGTGTAACAAAAGAAGTAATATTTATTACAGTTTTTTCATGGAGATTGACAATTAGATTAAGACTCGGAAAGTCACTTTCAATACAACGTAAAGACACACTTTTTCTGCTACATAACTGAAAAAATATATATTAATAAGGATACATAGTATGACGTAAGCAGGACTAAAATTTCCATTGAATAATGATATCTGGGGATCTTGGTTTACATTCACGGCTTTCTTGGTGGGTATAATTTCAAGACAGACCTTTCCGTATATCCTCCTGTAATTCTCCATCAGGAAAGTCTCGACCGTAGTTAGAAAAGACAATTCCAATCCAGCAATTTCGCCTGGGACCTCCGTAAAGTGGGGAAGGCAAGACATCCAGTAGACAGACGGATGAATTCCTGGACATAAGATCCTGAAGAGGGAATAATGTAGGAAGCTAGAGGTGAGGATACTGAGAGAGACGAGGCAAGCCTTTGTGAAGCGAAGGGGAGACGCACAGGAGGGTACATGTGCAGGCAAATGTAAGATGGTACAAAGTCCCAAAATTGAAAAGGTGGTTTAGACTAAGGCTGCTTCCTCGGTAAGTGAAGTAACAAAATTGTTAAAGTCGCTAGTGAAAAATGGATTCAACAATTTGAATTTCTGACTACAAAATCCTGTATTTATAATCTGTAAAATTATTATAGGAGAAACTGTTGAATAAAGAAATGGACGAAGAGATGCATTTACATAGACTATAAGAAAATCTTTGCTAGTGCTATCAGAGATACAAAGATCACTGGGTTATATGCAGTAATACTAGAAACGTAAACGTTACGCTTATAAATAGTAACACCAGAGCTGCAAAGATCACTATATTATACCTAGTAAAATTAAAAAAGCAAATATCACTAAATAACAGAAAAAGGCACAATACCGTGACTGGAACGATGCACAAATAACCCGCACATAGAAGAGAGGAGCTTACGACGACGTTTCGGTCCGACTTGGACCATTTACAAAGTCACACTAACGAGAAGTAGAGCAGGACGGGTATATATACGCAGGAAGAGGTAGTGGTGGTAGTAGTAGTAGAAGTAGTAGTAGTAGAAGTAGTAGTAGTAATGGTAGTAGTAGTGGCGGAGATGGAAGGAAGTAGAAATGGGGAAGTAAGGACGAGGAGCCAGTCAAATACAAAGAAAGGGGAGGACTGCAAGGGAGCTAGGTGCCCACAAGGGAGCTAGGTGCCCACAAGGGAGCTAGGTGCCCACAGAGGGAGAGCAAGAACACAGAGGTGGGGGGAGGGGAAAATAATGAAATAAAATAAAGAAGGAACAGAAACACAAGACAGAAGAAAGAAAGACAACCCAGAAGAGAAAAAAGGAAAGAGGAAAAGGGAAGAGGGAGAAGAAGAAAAAAGGAGGAATCAGGTTAAGTCACGGGTGTTCTGAAGTTTGGAGCATTTTACAATGTAGTGGGAGAGGAAGGCATCTACAGAGACGAAGCCAGGACTAAGATTCATACAAGGAAAGTTGTGTATTAGGGAGGATTCAACAAGACGGCGACTGTTAAAGTTGGAAGTAGGGAAGACAGTTTTAGCAGAAGATCAGTCTATAGGATGGCTGTGATCTCTGACGTGACAGAAAAGATCATTGTTAGTGTCGGCAAGCCTAACACTATTTTTGTGCTCCCTCCCTTCCATTAAGTTTAAAGCTGAATGGGAATCCAATTCCCTGCTTCCTTTCCTTGATGTCCACGTCCACCGCTCAGATACAGGCTTTTCCCCCTCCGCCCACCGCAAACCCATGCACAGTGGCATGCACATTCACCACCCTTCCCATCATGCCCCCCTGTCAAGAAAAGTGTTCCTATCTCCCTCCCTCTCCATGCCCTCCGCATCTGTGATCCTCAGTTCCTTCCAGTAGAAACTTCAGACTTCAGAACACCCGTGACTTAACCTGATTCCTCCTTTTTTCTTCTTCTCCCTCTTCCCCTTTCCTCTTTCCTTTTTTTCTCTTTTGGGTTGTCTTTCTTCTGTCTTGTGTTTCTGTTCCTTCTTTATTTTATTTCATTATTTTCCCCTCCCCCCACCTCTGTGTTCTTGCTCTCCCTCTGTGGGCACCTAGCTCCCTTGTGGGCACCTAGCTCCCTTGTGGGCACCTAGCTCCCTTGTGGGCACCTAGCTCCCTTGTGGGCACCTAGCTCCCTTGCAGTGCTCCCCTTTCTTTGTATTTGACTGGCTCCTCGTCCTTACTTCCCCATTTCTACTTCCTTCCATCTCCGCCACTACTACTACCACCACCACTACTACTACTACTGTTACTACTACTACTTGTACTTTGACTACTACTACTACTACTACTGTTACTTCTACCTACATTACTACTACTTACCTACTACTACATACTACTACTGTTACTACTACCACTACTACTACTACTGTTACTACTACTACTACTACTACTACCACTACTACTACTGTTACTACTACTACTACTACTACTACCTCTTCCTGCCTATATATACCCGTCCTGCTCTACTTCTCGTTAGTGTGACTTTGTAAATGGTCCAAGTCGGACCGAAACGTCGTCGTAAGCTCCTCTCTTCTATGTGCGGGTTATTTGTGTATCAAATATCACTATTTTATATATAGTAATATTAAGGATACAACGATAACCCTGTTATGCATAACAGTATCAGAGATATAAATATTAATGCTTATACATAATAACACCGATGATGGGAAGATCACAATGTTTAACACAGTAATACCAGAAATTAATGGATAAGGAAGATACACACAGAAATACACAGACGTCACACTTTAACATGAAAGAAAATGCACGGAAACTCAAATTAGAACACAAAAATCTATGACATTTAAGTAGACGATTAAAATAAACAATAAGTGGCCTCCTCATGGTGGTCTAGGTAGAGGAGTTCTTCTCTTCTGGCTGGACTATGTTTCTAGTCATCCCGGGCGGATGTATTTACTGGGCGCAGATTTCTGTGTGTCCTCCCCTGTAATTACATCCATTTGTATATATGATATTAGAACACTTGTGTTCTAATATCATATATGGGTAGTGCTTCATGGGGTTGCCGCATTTGTCAAGTTAAGTTCCTCTCTGAGGAAATGCTGTGTTTGGGGTTCACAGCTCTCAACGTCCCCCTCAAATGATGGAGTTTAAATCCAGTTTTTCCTTTCATTGTATGTTAATATTTTGCTAAATGAGTGTAAGTATTGAACACATTTTCACACATCAAGGAGTACAAAGACTGATAGATCCGTTGTAACGTGAAAAGTTTGTTCTGTAAAAATTCTTGTCAACTGCACTCTGCATCGCCTTGTTTACATACTCATAACAAAAGTGCACAATGTTACTGAGACCTGATGTTGTAGTTAATTATTCAACATTCACTTTTCTGACTTCAGAACACTTAACTAACTACAAGCCATTTAGAATGACTTTAACACGTTTCTCTCAAAGTTTATTAAAGGTTCTTATTTACACATACTTATTTGTCAACACTTTCATGTACGAGCAAACGTTCAGCCTCGTGAATTTCAATAAGTAAAAGATTCCAAATTGATTTTGTGATTAGTAAAAGGACACATGTTGCTGGTCGTGGTAGTTGTGGTGGTGGAGGTAGTGGTGATGGTGCTGGTAGTATTAGTAGCAGTAGTACCAGTAGTAGTAGTAATAGTAGTAGTAGTAGTAGAAGAGGTAGAGGTAACTCTTGGTTACTGTGTAATGTTAATTTTTTAAAGGGAACTCGTCCTATTATTAAAGATGACTCAAGTTATTTTCGATTTAATCGTCATTTGAAACACTATTAAATAGAATAAAGTCAGCTTCATCATCTCTGAAATATTAGAAGTTCTCCTTAGAACATTTGACTCCATCACATAGCAACGAAGACTTACACCTGCTATTACTACTGTTACTATTAGTACTACTAACACCACCACCAATACCATGGACCTGCTATTGCCTTTTCACATTATTTTGTTACATATACTGTAAATAACCTCTGTGTCCTTCAGTTATTTGTATAAATTTAACAAAGCAATAATACGTCTGCTTAGTTGCACATGTGTCCTTTTACCTAACATTCTCGGTATTCTACCAACATTATTACAGAATTAATGATTTGTCCTCCATTCTGCACGTAGAAATTAAACAAAATATCCAACATGGATAAACTAGACTCAGAAACCGTGCCATAAATGGTACTCAGAAGCTGCTCTCCAAATTATAAATATGCTGTTTACTTTCACTGTATAAACTTAGGTGCTAAGCTCAATAACTTCAGTTTTATACTGCACATTCTCAACCCCTTAATGTCTAATATGGATTATGCTGTTAACTTTTACTAGAAATCAGTGTAAAATTAGAACAAATGATTGATCTGTAAACAAGAATTCTTGATGGTCCGTGTGGCTACGCACTGAACCTTGATGGTCCGTGTGGCTACGCACTGAACCTTGATGGTCCGTGTGGCTACGCACTGAACCTTGATGGTCCGTGTGGCTACGCACTGAACCTTGATGGTCCGTGTGGCTACGCACTGAACCTTGATGGTCCGTGTGGCTACGCACTGAACCTTGATGGTCCGTGTGGCTACGCACTGAACCTTGATGGTCCGTGTGGCTACGCACTGAACCTTGATGGTCCGTGTGGCTACGCACTGAACCTTGATGGTCCGTGTGGCTACGCACTGAACCTTGATGGTCCGTGTGGCTACGCACTGAACCTTGATGGTCCGTGTGGCTACGCACTGAACCTTGATG
This sequence comes from Cherax quadricarinatus, assembly GCF_038502225.1. Taxonomy (NCBI): domain Eukaryota; kingdom Metazoa; phylum Arthropoda; class Malacostraca; order Decapoda; family Parastacidae; genus Cherax; species Cherax quadricarinatus. Next base: position 27,958 of record NW_027198906.1, read on the forward strand.
GTCCGTGTGGCTACGCACTGAACCTTGATGGTCCGTGTGGCTACGCACTGAACCTTGATGGTCCGTGTGGCTACGCACTGAACCTTGATGGTCCGTGTGGCTACGCACTGCTATGGTCCGTGTGGCTACGCACTGAACCTTGATGGTCCGTGTGGCTACGCACTGAACCTTGATGGTCCGTGTGGCTACGCACTGAACCTTGATGGTCCGTGTGGCTACGCAACTGAACCTTGATGGTCCGTGTGGCTACGCACTGAACCTTGATGGTCCGTGTGGCTACGCACTGAACCTTGATGGTCCGTGTGGCTACGCACTGAACCTTGATGGTCCGTGTGGCTACGCACTGAACCTTGATGGTCCGTGTGGCTACGCACTGAACCTTGATGGTCCGTGTGGCTACGCACTGAACCTTCACTTGTATGCCACAATACACTTTCAGTTGCAGTTCACTCTTACACCTACAATATGTTATTGTGTATTATTTTTATGGTACCTAAAACTGTAGTTCTACATACTTACCTGTGTAAGTCACCTGTTGCTTTACTTACACATTCACCTCAACATCACCTCACATTATCATGTAGTTTAACTGTGAACCTTATTATAACATTTGAGGTCATGCCACTCACAGCAACAGGAGGTTATGCCACACACAACATCCTAAGAGGTCATGCCACCTGCATCCTGGAGGTCATGCCACATCCTTGAGGTCATGCACAACATCCAGAGGGTCATGCCACCTTCCGCATCCTTGAGGTCATGTCACCTTCCGCATCCTTGAGGTCATGCCACTCACACCATCATTGAGGTCATGCCACTCCACTTACAGCATCCAGGAGGTCATGCCACGCAACATCCTGAGGGTCACACCATCCTTGAGGTCATGCCACTCACACCATCCTTGAGGTCATGCCACTCACACCATCCTTGAGGTCATGCCACTCACACCATCCTTGAGGTCATGCCACTCACCCCAGCCTTGAGGTCATGCCACTCACGCCATCCTTCACTCACACCATCCTTGAGGTCATGCCACTCACACCATCCTTGGAGGTCATGCCACTCATGCCACTCACACCATCCTGGAGGTCATGCCACTCACACCATCCTGGAGGTCATGCCACTCACACCATCCTGGAGGTCATGCCACTCACACCATCCTTGAGGTCATGCCACTCACACCATCCTGGAGGTCATGCCACTCACACCATCCTGGAGGTCATGCCACTCACAACATCCTGGAGGTCATGCCACTCACACCATCCTGGAGGTCATGCCACTCACACCATCCTGGAGGTCATGCCACTCACACCATCCTGGAGGTCATGCCACTCACACCATCCAGGAGGTAAAGCCACTCACACCTCCAGGAGGTCCATCCTGGAGGTCATGCCACTCACACCATCCTTGAGGTCATGCCACTCACACCATCCAGGAGGTCATGCCACTCCTCAAATACTTAAGTGGTAAAGATATTCTTCCTCTGCTACTTTACACCAGAATCTCTAAGATTTTCGTTTGTGACAAAATGAATCAATTCACTGTGAAGACTTACTCAACCCTGTAAGATCTTAAGTAGGTCTTACCAAGGCTCGCTCCTCCTTAGGAAAATTAATGAATAGAAAAAGAATAATAACATACAAAGATAAACATTTTATTGTTAAAATTGAAAATATAAAACATTTAAATATGAACTTTTCTCCTACTTGAAAGAAAAATGAAAAATGAAATATAAAAATAATATCTGAATTCAACGCTAATATGTACAGTTAGACTGGGGTGTCTGGTTGATGTTGTTGACACCGCGTATTGTAGAAATGGTAGCCGTTGCTGATGATGTGGGTGGGTGGGTCACATCTGACAACTCAACGACTAGTTCGTCACAGAGTCTCTAGCCTTGAATAGTCCGTCAAGATGATAGGAACGCAGGTCTTTCACCACTGCAAAGATGAGGGGTAGTTGCCTGGGGTTGGCTATACTTATCAGGTACGTAGATAAAAAAGTGACGTCCCAGAACTCATGTGAAGTTCGTCTCCTTCAACACTGTTTCTTTGGTTGCCAGATGACCCAAGCTGACATTCCAAGCTAGAAAGAGACAAAAGTTAAACACTGCTTAAGAAATCACTCTCCATAAGTAAAGCATTTAAAAGACTGGTGAAGACTGAAATGCAAAACCTGGAAATCAAGGCAGAATGAACTACGTCTTAGAATTGGTTAAAAGTGAAGCTTTAACCAATATATCCATTAAAAACAGGAGCAGAGGCTTTTACTTACAGTTGTGTTGGGAGCTGTGAGTCAAGTGATTATCATTTGGTCGGTACCCCACACGTCACCTTTCCTGGTGGAGAAAAGGGGGGGGGGAGAGGGGATAGCGGGAGATAGACTGACTCTACCTTAACAAGCAGACGGGCAATCAAACTATCGTCACCATATACTCGCTTGCTACTCCTATCTGTTGAACTTTTCCCTCACATTCACCTTTTAAGCAAGTTTCAAACAATGAGATTTAATATAATTAGCATTTATTAAATTACTAAATAGTGCACAATGGTGTGTCAGGACTCAGTACAGTCAGGTAATATCACCTGGTATATTAAGACCCTAAAAATTGTCATTAACTTAAATATAATTTAGTGTTCCATAACATTAATGGTGTAAAATATACTACGATTAATATATTACAGTACTTGACAATATAAAGATTGTGGTTGCAGGGGTCGAGTCACAGCTGCTGGCCCCGCCTCTTCGTTGGCCGCTATTAGGTGTGTGTGTGTGTGTACTCACCTATTTGTGGTTGCAGGGGTCGAGTCTTCCTAATATCTCTCTGACTCATTTATGTTTTCAACTTCCAATTGTGGCCTCTTGTTTCTGTCTCCCCTCCCTGGAACTTCCTGTCTTTGTCCACCTTGTCTATTCCACGCAGTATTTTATATGTTGTTATCATGTCTCCCCTGACCCTCCTGTCCTCCAGTGTCGTCAGGCCGATTTCCCTTAATCTTTCTTCATAGGACATTCCCCTTAGCTCTGGAACTAACCTTGTCGCAAACCTTTGTACTTTCTCTAGTTTCTTGACGTGCTTTATCAAGTGCGGGTTCCAAACAGGTGCTGCATACTCCAGTATGAGCCTGACATACACGGTGTACAGTGTCTTGAACGATTCCTTACTAAGGTATCGGAATGCTGTTCTCAGGTTTGCCAGGCGCCCATATGCTGCAGCAGTTATCTGATTGATGTGTGCTTCCGGAGACATGCTCGGTGTTATACTCACCCCAAGATCTTGCCACATATTCCATCATCTCGTTTACTGATTTTCCTACCATTTCTCTGTCCCACTGAACCTCCTGCAGGAAGTTTCTCATACCTGTGTAGTCCCCCCTTTTATAGTTTGGCCTGTCCCCTTCAGTTCCTGTTACCTTCTCCACTTGTAACTCTACTATATAATCAAAACTCAGAACCACGTGATCGCTAGCTCCAAGGGGCCTCTCGTAAGTGATGTCCTCAATGTCTGAACTGCTCAGGGTGAACACAAGATCCAGTCTTGCTGGCTCATCCTCCCCTCTCTCTCTGGTTGTGTCCCTGACATGTTGATGCATGAGGTTTTCAAGTACCACATCCATCATCTTGGCTCTCCATGTTTCGGGACCCCCATGTGGCTCCAGGTTTTCCCAGTCGATCTCCCTGTGGTTGAAATCGCCCATTACCAGTAACTTTGCTCTGCTCGAGTGAGCTCTTCTTGCCACCTCAGCCAGTGTGTCCACCATCACCCTGTTGTTTTCTTCGTACTCCTCTCTTGGCCTCCTGCAGTTCTGTGGTGGGTTATACATCACTCCAATGACTACTTTATGTTCTCCGGACTGAATTGTACCTACAATGTAGTCTCTTTCTCCAATCATGTCCATGCCTTCCATTTCCTCAAATCCCCATGTGTGTGTGTGTGTGTGTGTGTGTGTGTGTGTGTGTGTGTGTGTGTGTGTGTGTGTGTGTGTGTGTGTGTGTGTGTGTGTGTGTGTGTGTGTGCGCGCGCGCATGTGTGTACATTTTTGTGTGCCAGCGTTTGTGTGCGTGTATATTTGCGTGTATTTGCGTGTTTGCGTGTTTTTGTGTGTGTGTGCATGTGATGTGTATGTGTATGTGTATGTATGTTTTTGTGTGGAAGCGTGTGTTGTATATACAAAAATTGTTATTTTGAGACCAGTCATTTAGATTTATTAGGCTCCTCATACCCATCCATTGCGAGGAAGTCAATAAAGATTACAGGCCAGAAATAAAAACTTAAAATATTTACCTTTTAATTAAAATTTCGTTATTGAGAAAAAGCGATATTACATTTAGAATCAGCGTTCCAAATATTAGTGACATTAGCAGAGGCGTTGCTAGGGTTGGTGTCCCCCAGGGCGGCATCTTTGGTGTTACCCCCATGAAATCCAAGGGCGGGGGGATGGGGGGAGTAAACTCCAGTTACGTCACTACTGCATGACCAGTGACTTTATTAATGATAAAATAAATAATCGTAGCAATACTGAGGAAACATAAACTCAAATATCACTTTAAGTGCAGCTAACACATCCTACATTTATTATTCTTCAACAATGCCAAAAAAAAAAAAAACTTAGAAAATAAAGAAAAACATTGCAATATCAAAGAAACACTAGTTCCGATTTGACCTTGAGTACAGGTAACATCTCAGTGAATCAGATCATACATTTCCTTGCCTTCAATCCTGCAAAATCATCTATCACCTCATCAAAATCAATGCTGTCAACTGACCCATTTTATATGGATAACATTGCTATGTAAGAGATTCTGGTTCGACTCTTTGTGGACCGTAAATAGTTTTTAATCAGCTTCAAATTGGAGAAACTCCTTTCACAAGAAGACACAGAAACACGTATAGTAAGGAACAACCTCAGGCAGAGTGTTAAATTTTTCACAACGTGAACCCACAATGGAATCCAATGCCGTTTTATTTTTCTTCGCAAGTAAGGATTGATAGTGAAGACCAAAGAGAAAACAAATCAGGAAAGCAGAAGACAGGGAGACGAAAGAGTGAGAGTTGGAAGAAATTCAATGAAATACCATTCAACTATGAATGTTAGTACATCCAGTGCAGTCCAGTGCTTAACTTTTTCAAGATCAACATCAGCAGCTTGCAGGTGTCTCCTTAGTCTTGGTATTTCAAGCATGAGCTCATTCTTGCATATTTCATTATAGAAGACTGTGAGTCTTCAAGCCATCACCTTCAATTCTTCTTCAGTAGCTTGTACAAGATTCTTTGAATGACCACAAACATGGCTGCCACGTCCTTTATTGCTTTTGATCGTATCTCGAGTTCATTATGAAAACGATCAATGCACTCCAACATCGCCATCTTGTTTTCTTCCTGTAGAGTGAGTCCGGAATCTCTTGCCTGCTCCCCTGCCATCCTTTTCTTTAACCTGATTCTTCTCTCTGTTGGAAATCCATACTTCTCACATTTCAAAAGTGCTGTTGTATTGAACTTTCCACTATGCGATCTCGCCCTTCATTCAAAAATAATCGTAGTGCGTCTAACTTCACCACCACTTTGTCAAGAGTTAAATCCTTAGTCTGCCAGTACTGCTGTGCACGCTGAACCTCCCGAAGTATGTCACACCAGAAATACAGATAACACACAAATGTGAAATCACACACAGCAGGGAGAAACCCTCCACCCGGAGGGCCCAAGAAAGAAGACAGAAGAAAGAAGAAGATGAACGACACCCCCCACCCGGGGGCCACCGCCGGGTCACCATCTGGAGAAGACCCGGACCGGAAGTATCGGCAAATCCCTAATGAATGAATGAAGCAGGGAGAAGACCTTGTGCTGCTCCTCTTGTATCCAAATTTTCCCGTGGATCGCAAAGAGCTTCAGTCACTGCCACAAATTTCTCGAAAGATTCAGCTACTGGTTTCACTGCATTGTAATGAGAACTCCATCTTGTTGTTGATAATCTTTCCAAAGAGACTACAGTATGGTCCATTAATACATCCCATCGATGGGTGGAGGAGGCAAAGAATGTATACGCTGACTCAAGACTACCAACAAATTTTACACATGATGAATTCTCGGCAAAAGAATGCTGACCACACAAGTTCAATGAATGGTCCACACAACCACTGAAAATTGCCTTCTTTTTCTTTAAGAATGACTTGTTCACCCCCATGGACCCCAGCCATGGTGGCAGCATTGTCATATCCCTGAGCACGGCACAGCATGAAGTCCAGTCCATCACTTTCCAGCTTTTTCAGGATATCAGAACTGATATCAGCAGCTTTTTTGCCATTCAAAGGAAAAAAAAAACAAGAAAAACTTCCTTCACTTGAACTCTTCCATCCTCCATTTGCAAGTACCTGATAACTTCTGACATTTGGTCAGTGTGTGTCACATCTGGTGTACTGTCAAACATAACGCTGTAGTGTACAGCTCTCTTGATATCAGTAACGAGTTTCTCTTTGACTCGATTTACCAGAACACTTAAAAACTCATTTTGAGTTGATGGCGAGAGATACGAAACTGATGACCTGTGTTCACTTGAGCTGCACTTCAGTCTCATTAGGTGCTCTTTTATCAGAGGATCATACTTAGCTATTAATTCAACCATCTCAAGAAGTTTCCTCTATTTGATGAGAATTCGTCCTCCCTGTGTCCGCGAAATGCTAAGTTCTGTTTAGCCAGAAACAGTGTAATCTCGAGCAACCTGTACAATATTTCCTTCCACCTTTTCTTCTGGATTTTCATTGAAACAATTATTTCTGCATCAATGGTTTTGTTCACCCTTAAACCGGTTGCCATGGTTTTCCAATTCTCGAGGCAACGTAGGTGTTCATCAGAAGTTTCATGATTGTGTACTTTTGGGTTCAGCTTCCACCATATTTGATACCCAGTCACAAACTTTGATGTTATACTTGTAACACTAGAGGTAAACAATCTACAGCAGTAACAGTATAATTTCCCACTGACTGGCGAGTATACCATCCATGATCGCAAAACTTTCTCACAATTCTGCATCTGTTTGTAGAACCATTCTTTAGAAAGCTGACGCTCATCGCCTTTTGCATTTTTTCTCTTTGTAACACGAAAAGGGCCATCCTTGTTCTGATAAACATAACTACCTCTTTTGATGATTTCAATCCTGGAATAGTCTGGAATTGGAATTTTCGAAGAAGAAACGTCACACATCGATGCTAACTCTCGCAGACTCTTATTCCCTTCATTACTCTCGCTTATATTATCATTGACGGAGTCAGAATCGACATCAGTGTTATCAGTAAGATAACACTGAGATACTGAACCATAGACTCAGCCATTTTTCGCATTAGCTGAACTTTTTCATTTTTTGCCTGCCATTGTTGACATCCAGGAGGCCTCTTCGATTTATACATTCCATGAGGCATGATATTATATCAATGATCTGAAAAAAGAATGCCAGGTTCACCGTTTTGGTTCTACTGAATATTCGGTAATTTTTAATGGTGACAAAGAAATAAATGGTGCCAATTTTATTATCCTACTGAGGATGAAATGAAGTTAGGAAAGGAAATAAGTGGGTTAAGTTCAGATGAAATTAAGACTAACCATTAATAACTGTTGTTTCATGATTGCATTAATTTTTTCAATAGAACCTAATTTGGATATTTAACTCAGACTCTAACCAGAATGAGAGCAAAGCAGAAAAAATTATGCCTACTTTCCAATTAATTGGAAAGTAGGCATAATGGATGTAATACTAATGTGTACCATATTATTTGGTAAGACTCCTGGCCCTATAGGCTTTACTCCACAAGAATTGGTAACAAGGCATGGTTAAAATGGATATCATTAAATAACAAAAAGGCACAATACCGTGACTGGAGCAATACACAAATAACCCGCACACAGGAGAGAGGAGCTCACGACGACGTTTCAGTCCGACTTCGACCATTTACAAAGTCTCACTAACAGAAAGCACGAACGAACGAACGTTAACAGAAAGCAGAGGGAAAGGTAGTATATATAGGCCAACAGACAGGGACGGGACAAGAGAGGTAGTAGGAAAAGAGGAAGAGAGGTAGTCGTAGAGGTAGTAGTAGTATAGTGGAGCGAGTCAAATACTAAGAAAGAGGAGCACTAGGGGCAAGGGAGCTAGGGGCCCACAAGGGAGCTAGGGGCCCACAAGGGAGCTAGGGGCCCACAAAAGGCAGGAACAAAAACACAGAGGGAGTGAGGGAAATAATAATGGACCAAATACCCAAGGCAGAAGAAAGAAAACCCAAAGGAGAAAGAGGAAAGGAGGAGGAGGAAAAAAGAAACAGGTTAAGTCACGGGTGTTCTGAAGTGTGGAGCATTGTACAATGTAATGGGAAAGGAAGGCATCTACAGAGACGAAGCCAGGACTAAGATTCATACAAAGAAAGGTAGGTAAGACACATAGGCAACAGATAGTTCCAGACTATGGAACAGAACATCTCCAGGCTGAGGGACTGACAACCTCAAATCTACGACTTCAAGGGTGATGGACTGATTACATAGTCTACATATCTCTACTACTCCTGCCTAATTTCTGTACTCGACTGAAGAACTGAAGAAGCCTACTGTGTAGGCAAAACGTTTCGGAATAAAGTTACCTAACTGTTACCTATGTGTCTTACCTACCAACCTGTCGGTATTGTATACCATTTTGATATTCACTCATACAAGGAAAGTTGTGTATGTAGATGACATCTTTGCTCTTTGTCCTGAAGACTCTAGCCACTGTGTGGCTTCATCAGTACAATACAAAGTGGGCCAACAGGCCTGCTGCAGTGTTCCTCTTTTCTTATGTTCTTATGTTGTATAAGTGTCTCAATCTTCAGTGGGAATCTAATTCCTTGCTTCCTTTCCTTGATGTTAATATCCACCTCTCAGATACAGGTTTTGGTTTTTCCGTGTAGCACAAGCCTATGTACAGTGGCATATACATTCACTACTGTGATAAATGGTTTGAAAACTGACAAGTTGAAGATTGAGACACATATGCAACATATGGGAATCTTTATTAAGGAAACGTTTCGCCACACAATGGCTTCTTCAGTCCAATACAAAGTAGAGAAGGGCAACGTTTCACTTTCCAGGAGCTTTGTCAAGCTGATACAAACAATACATGGACACAGAGGGTATATATAGGCTTTGAGTGAGGTGTAGTACAAGTAGAGGTAGTAGTAGTTGTAGTTGTTCTTATGTTCTTATACATGTGGTGGGAAAACTTTGGGTAGGGGTAGTTTTGATAAGGACCTGCCTTGTATGGTCCAGTAGGCCTTCTGCAGTGTTCCTCCATTCCTGTGTTGTTATGTACCACGGTTATTTCAGCATTTCATGAATGTCAGTTCTCACCCGTTCATATATCTTGATTCATAAACATGACTGATATCAACAATAAGCAAAAGTAAAGGCAACATTTAGGCAACTTTATTTCGGAATAAAGTTGCCTATGTGTCTTGCCTATCAACCTGTCGGTATTGTATACCATTTTGATATTCAAGCAAAAGTAAAGCTCAAAATATGATAATTACCCGACCCTTTGTCTGTTTAACCCAGCCACATATACACCACCTGGACCACACTGGTGGGCGGTGCAGCAGCCACATATACACCACCTGGACATATACACCTCCTGGACCACACTGGTGGGCGGTGCAGCAGCCACATATACACCACCTGGACCACACTCACTGGTGGGCGGTGCAGCAGCCACATATACACCACCTGGACCACACTCACTGGTGGGCGGTGCAGCAGCCACATATACACCACCTGGACCACTCACTGGTGGGCGGTGCAGCAGCCACATATACACCACCTGGACCCACACTGGTGGGCGGTGCAGCAGCCACATATACACCACCTGGACCACACTCACTGGTGGGCGGTGCAGCAGCCACATATACACCACCTGGACCACACTCACTGGTGGGCGGTGCAGCAGCCACATATACAACACCTGGACATATACACCACTCACTGGTGGGCGGTGCAGCAGCCACATATACACCACCTGGACCACACTCACTGGTGGGCGGTGCAGCAGCCACATATACATCACCTGGACCA
>NW_027198907.1:0-17500 GCF_038502225.1 Cherax quadricarinatus
AGCAATGGGGCTCTTCCTTTTGTTGATATGTCGCAATTTTAAAACTGAAGTGTAGACGCGCCTCTGGCAAGACAGTGATGGAGTGAATGATGGTGGAAGCGTTTCTTCTTTCTCTGGTCACCCTGTTACTAAAATAAAATTATTATTATTATTATTATTATTATTATTATTATTATTATTATTATTATTATTATTATTATTATTATTATTATTATTATTATTATAGTTATTAAAATTATTATTATTATTATTATTATTATTATTATTATTATTATTATTATTATTATTATTATAGTTATTAAAATTATTATTATTATTATTATTATTATTATTATTATTATTATTATTATTATTATTATTATAGTTATTAAAATTATTATTATTATTATTATTATTATTATTATTATTATTATTATAGTTATTAAAATTATTATTATTATTATTATTATTATTATTATTATTATTATTATTATTATAGTTATTAAAATTATTTTTATTATATTAAAGAAGAGGACCTAGTGAGTAATGGCTCACCTAGTGAAGGGGTAGCCCCCTATTAACTACCAAGTAATGCCTTCAGGTGAGTGTAGAGATAGGTGAATGGGTCACCTGGTGAATGGGTCTGATGAATGGGTTCACCTAGTGAATGGGTCACCTGGTGAAAGGGTCACCTAGTGAATGGTTCACCAAGTGAATGGTTCACCTAGTGAATGGGTCACCTGGTGAATGGGTCACCTGGTGAAAGGGTCACCTAGTGAATGAGTCACCAATTGAATGGGTCATAGTGAACGGGTCAACTAGTGAATAAGTCACAGTGAATGGGTCACCTGGTGAATGGGTCACCTGGTGAATGGGTCACCTAGTGAATGGGTCACAGTGAATGGGTCACCTAGTGAAGGAGTAGATAGTGAGGCTGGGAAGATGACGGGGGATTAAGGTAAGTCGAAGAAAAGAAATGGGAGAGATAGGAGTGAGGAAAGGAGAAAGGGAAGACAGGAGGAAGGGAGGAGAAAGAGAAGGGACGAGAGAGGGAAAGGAGGAGACAGAGAAGAAAGGATAAAGAGAAGGGAGGAGAGAAAAACTAATAGACTCCCAGTCCATTACGTATTTCTGGAGCGTACCGAGCACAGACTCGTGGAATTCCCTGTCAAGAATTGCAAGGAACCACTAACACCTGCCTTCAGTACTGTATTCTGTGATAGATCCTGGACACTAGAGTCATCCCACAGTCATTAAAAAACCACTGACATATTGCCCACTCGAGAAAGGTAGCAATAAAGCAAGTGCAATAAACTGTAAACCAATAGCCCTGACCTTTCCACATTATTAAGATCTGTGGAAAGGTTTTTAAGAAGCATGATTGCCAGTCACGAGGAATCGCAGCACTTACACAACCCGTGGCAACATGGGTACAGAACAGATCGTCGCTCCTGCCTCACACAGTTGCTGGACTGTTACGATATCGTCTTGGATACGCTGGAAGACTAGCATAATACTGATGCGATGTACACTGACTTTGCAAAAGCCTTCTACAGTCTAAACCATGGTGAAATTTTACACAAAAAGCGTGCAAAAGGAATAGCCAGAAAGGTTGGCGGATTATTTAACCTCCTAACAAACAGAACCCAAAGAGTAATAGTAAACAGAGTGAAATCGGAAGCTGCCTCGGTAAAAAGCTCTGTTCCTCAACGCACAGTACTCGCCCCATTTCTCTCTCACATAATCATATGCTACATAGACAGTGACGAGAACCATAGCACCATAATCATCTTTTGCAGACGATACAAGAATGTGTATGAGTGTGGCATCCACAGAAGACAATGAACCTCCAGGCTGATATAAACCAAGTCTTTCAGTGGACCACTGATGTTCAATGAGCACATTCCAATTACTACCTTACGATAAAGTAAGGAATTTTAAAGTGTTCAGAGTACAGGAAAAACTCAAATCACTCAGTAGAGCGGTAGTCTGATGTAAGAGAAGTGGAAGTAATGTCAGAAGATCTACTTTTTAAGGATAACGAGAACTTTCAATACGACAGGAAAAGCCAGTGATGATACTCTTCAGGTCACTTGCCCTTTCTCGGCAGGAATATTGCTGTATACTAATTACCGGCTTAAAGACAGGTGAAACTGCGCCACTGGAGAATATAGAGAGAACCTTCACAGCTCGAATAACCTCAGCCAGACACCTAAATTACTAAAAGTATCTGAAGACCCCTAAAACTGTACTCCATAGAATGTGACCTACACCTGCAGGAGTCTGGAGGGGTTGGTCCCAAACCCGCACACCGAAATTACAACTTGGCAGTCTGTGCTGGATACCTAAAATTAAAAGCAGGGGAGAGATGAGCACACTGAGAGAACTCAATAGGTGAAGAAAGAATCATGGATCTTCAACGCCCTCCCACTGTGCACCAGGAAAATTACCAACAGACCCCGACCGTCTTGACGAAGGAAATCGACATGTTTCTTAAGTTGGTTCCTGATCAACCAGGCTGTGGTGCGTACGTTGGACTGCGGGCGGCGGGCACCAGCAGTGTGACTGATCAAGCCAGTAACCAGGAGGTCTGGTCTGGGACCGGCCCGCGGAAGCGGTGACCACCGGAAGAGACTACTGGTAACCTACAGGTAACTGTCCACACACTGAGCAACTTGTTCAGACCAGTGTTGCATGACTGTCTGCCAGTGGTGTTGCATGACTGTGCCTGCAAGTGGTGTGTTGCATGACTATGTCTGCAAGTGGTGTGTTGCATGACTGTCAGTAGTGTGATGCACGACTGCCAGTGGTGTGTTGCATGACTGCCAGTGGTGTGTTCCATGACTGCCAGTGGTGTGTTGCATGACTGTCTGCCAGTAGTGTGTTGCATGACTGCCAGTGGTGTGTTGCACGACTGCCACTGGTGTGTTGCATGACTGCCAGTGGTGTGTTGCATGACTGCCAGTGGTGTGTTGCATGACTGCCAGTGGTGTTGCATGACTGTGTCTGCCAGTGGTGTGTTGCATGACTGCCAGTGGTGTGTTGCATGACTGCCAGTGGTGTGTTGCATGACTGCCAGTGGTGTGTTGCATGACTGCTAGTGGTGTGTTGCATGACTGTCAGTGGTGTGTTGCATGACTGCCAGTGGTGTTGCATGACTGTGTCTGCCAGTGGTGTGTTGCATGACTGCCAGTGGTGTGTTGCATGACTGCCAGTGGTGTGTTGCATGACTGCCAGTGGTGTGTTGCATGACTGCCAGTGGTGTTGCATGACTGTGTCTGCCAGTGGTGTGTTGCATGACTGTCAGTGGTGTGTTGCATGACTGCCAGTGGTGTGTTGCATGACTGTCAGTGGTGTGTTGCATGACTGCCAGTGGTGTGTTTCTTGACTGCCAGTGGTGTGTTGCATGACTGTCAGTGGTGTGGATATGACTGTCAGTGGTGTGTTGCATGACTGCCAGTGGTGTGTTGCATGACTGCTAGTGGTGTGTTGCATGACTGCCAGTGGTGTGTTGCATGACTGCCAGTGGTGTGTTGCATGACTGCCAGTGGTTTTGCACGACTGTGTCTGCCAGTGGTGCGTTGCATGACTGCCAGTGGTGTGTTGCATGACTGCCAGTGGTGTTGCATGACTGTGTCTGCCAGTGGTGTGTTGCATGACTGTCAGTGGTGTGTTGCATGACTGCCAGTGGTGTGTTGCATGACTGCCAGTGGTGTGTTGCATGACTGTCAGTGGTGTGGATATGACTGTCAGTGGTGTGTTGCATGACTGTCAGTGGTATGAATATGACTGTCAGTGGTGTGAATATGACTGCCAGTGGTGTGAATATGACTGTCAGTGGTGTGGATATGACTGTCAGTGGTGTGTTGCATGACTGTCAGTGGTGTGAATATGACTGTCAGTGGTGTGTTGCATGACTGTCAGTGGTGTGTTGCATGACTGTCAGTGGTGTGAATATGACTGTCAGTGGTGTGTTGCATGACTGTCAGTGGTGTGAATATGACTGTCAGTGGTGTGTTGCATGACTGTCAGTGGTGTGTTGCATGACTGTCAGTGGTGTGAATATGACTGCCAGTGGTGTGAATATGACTGTCAGTGGTGTGTTGCATGACTGTCAGTGGTGTGTTGCATGACTGTCAGTGGTGTGTTGCATGACTGTCAGTGGTGTGAATATGACTGCCAGTGGTGTGAATATGACTGTCAGTGGTGTGTTGCATGACTGTCAGTGGTGTGTTGCATGACTGTCAGTGGTGTGTTGCATGACTGTCAGTGGTGTGAATATGACTGTCAGTGGTGTGTTGCATGACTGTCAGTGGTGTTGCATGACTGTCAGTGGTGTGAATATGACTGTCAGTGGTGTGTTGCATGACTGTCAGTGGTGTGAATATGACTGTCAGTGGTGTGAATATGACTGTCAGTGGTGTGTTGCATGACTGTCAGTGGTGTTGCATGACTGTCAGTGGTGTGCATGACTGTCAGTGGTGTGTTGCATGACTGTCAGTGGTGTGAATATGACTGTCAGTGGTGTGAATATGACTGTCAGTGGTGTGAATATGACTGTCAGTGGTGTGTTGCATGACTGTCAGTGGTGTGAACATGACTGTCAGTGGTGTGAATATGACTGTCAGTGGTGTGTTGCATGACTGTCAGTGGTGTGAATATGACTGTCAGTGGTGTGTTGCATGACTGTCAGTGGTGTGAATATGACTGTCAGTGGTGTGAATATGACTGCCAGTGGTGTGAATATGACTGCCAGTGGTGTGAATATGACTGTCAGTGGTGTGAATATGACTGCCAGTGGTGTGAATATGACTGTCAGTGGTGTGAATATGACTGTCAGTGGTGTGAATATGACTGCCAGTGGTGTGAATATGACTGTCAGTGGTGTGAATATGACTGTCAGTGGTGTGAATATGACTGCCAGTGGTGTGAATATGACTGTCAGTGGTGTGAATATGACTGCCAGTGGTGTGAATATGACTGTCAGTGGTGTGAATATGACTGCCAGTGGTGTGAATATGACTGTCAGTGGTGTGTTGCATGACTGTCAGTGGTGTTGCATGACTGTCAGTGGTGTTGCATGACTGTCAATGGTGTTGCATGACTGTCAGTGGTGTTGCATGACTGTCAGTGGTGTTGCATGACTGTCAATGGTGTTGCACGACTGTCAGTGGTGTTGCATGACTGTCAGTGGTGTTGCATGACTGTCAGTGGTGTTGCATGACTGTCAATGGTGTTGCATGACTGTCAGTGGTGTTGCATGACTGTCAGTGGTGTTGCATGACTGTCAATGGTGTTGCATGACTGTCAGTGGTGTTGCATGACTGTCAGTGGTGTTGCATGACTGTCAGTGGTGTTGCATGACTGTCAGTGGTGTTGCATGACTGTCAGTGGTGTTGCATGACTGTCAATGGTGTTGCACGACTGTCAGTGGTGTTGCATGACTGTCAGTGGTGTTGCATGACTGTCAATGGTGTTGCACGACTGTCAGTGGTGTTGCATGACTGTCAATGGTGTTGCATGACTGTCAGTGGTGTTGCATGACTGTCAGTGGTGTTGCATGACTGTCAATGGTGTTGCACGACTGTCAGTGGTGTTGCATGACTGTCAGTGGTGTTGCATGACTGTCAGTGGTGTTGCATGACTGTCAGTGGTGTTGCATGACTGTCTCTGGAGTGCACAACTTAACATGTTAACTTTCTTGCGGTGTTAAAAGTGTTGTGTCTAACACATGTTGAATTTGATTATGTTAAGCTTGTAAACAAATTTGTTTTGTTTATGCATTTGTGTGTGTGTACTCACCTAGTTATGGTTGCGGGGGTCGAGTCACAGCTCCTGGCCCCGCCCCTTCACCTGGTCGCTTCCCGTTCACTCTTCCCGCTCCGTAAGCTATATCATACCTCTTCTTAAAGCTATGTATGGATCTTGACTCCACTACATCACTACCCAGGCTATTCCACTTCCTGACAACTCTGTGACTGAAGAAATACTTCCTAACATCCCTGTGATTCATCTGAGTCTTCAGCTTCCAACTGTGTCCCCTTGTTACTGTGTCCAATCTCTGGAACATCCTGTCTCAGTCCACCTTGTCTATACCACTCAGTATTTTATATGTCGTTATCATATCCCCCTAACTGTGTGTGTGTGTGTGTGTGTGTGTGTGTGTGTGTGTGTGTGTGTGTGTGGGCGCTGGTATGGGCGTGAGCGTGGGCGTGGGTATGGGTGTGCCCATGAGAACAATACATGGGCCTGGCCAGTAATTAGATATATGAATACTTAATTATGAGGGACCTTGTACGGTGTGAGAAGCTGTGTTCTTGTGCTCTCCTACACCTCCTCTTCTTTCTCCTGTTCCTTCTTCCTCTTCTTCTTCTTTCTCCTGTTCTCTTTTTACTTTTCTTCCTTTCCATCTTCTTCCTCCTCTGTTTCCTATTTTTTCTTCCTCTCTCCGTTCTCCTTATTCATCTTCCTCTTCCTCCTCTTCTTCTTTTTCTTCTGCGTCATCTTACGCCTCTTCCTTCTCCACAACCCTTCCTCTTTCTCTTCATTTCCTCCATCTGCTTTATATTTTCTCTCCTCCCTCCTGTTCTTCACCATAAAACACACACACACACACACACACACACACACACACACACACACACACACACACACACACACACACACACACACACACACACACACACACACACACACACACACAGGAGCTCGGACTCGGGGCCAGGAGCTCGGACTCGACCCCCGCAACCTCAACTAGGTGAGTACACACACACAAGGTGAACAGAGTCAGAATGTTCCAGAGATGGGACACAGCAACAAGGGGACACAGCTGGAAATTGAAGACACAGATGAATCACAGGGATGTTAGGAAGTATTTCTTCAGTCACACAGTTGTCAGGAAGTGGAATAGTTTGGGAAACGATGTAGTGGAGGCAGGCTCCATACATAGCTTTAAGCAGAGGTATGATAAAGGTCATGGTTCAGGGAGAGTGACCTAGTAGCGACCAGTGAAGAGGCGGGGCCAATAGCTATGACTCCACCCCTGCAACCACAACTAGGTGAGTACACACACACATGACGTGATGGAAGGTGTCCAGCCTGCCCAGGTCTCAAAGAGACCTGGACAGGCTGGACACCTGGTCCAGAAACTGGCTTCTCGAATTTAACCCGGCCAAATGAAGATCGGGGAAGGGCACAGGAGACCGCAGACAGAGTATAGGTTAGGTGGCCAAAGACTACAAACCCCACTCAAGGAGAAAGATCTTAGGGTGAGTATAACACCGAGTACATCGCCAGAAGCACACATCAACCAGATAACTGCTGCAGCATATGGGCGCCTGGCAAACCTGAGAATAGCGTTCCAATACCTCAGTAAGGAATCGTTCAAGACTCTGTACACCGTTTACACCAGGCCCATACTGGAGTATGTAGCACCAGTTTGTAACCCACACCTGGTCAAGCACGTCAAGAAATTAGAAAAAAATGCAAAGGTTTGCAACAAGGCTAGTTCCAGAGCTAAGAGGTATGTCCTGCGAAGAAAGGTTAAGGGTAATCGGCCTGACGATACTGGAGGACAGGAGGGTTAGGGGAGACATGATAACGACATACAAAATACTACGTGGAATAGACAAAGTGGACAGAGACAGGATGTTCCAGAGAGGGGACACAGAAACAAGGGGTCACGCTTGGAAGTTGAAGACTCAGATGAGTCAAAGGGATGTTCGGAAGTATTTTTTCACTTATAGAGTAGTCAGGAAATGGAACAGTCTGGCGAGTGATGTCGTGGAGGCAGGAACCATACATAGCTTTAAGACGAGGTTTGATAAAGTTCATGGAGCAGGGAGAGAGAGGACCTAATATCGTTCGGTGAAGAGGCGGGGCCAGGAGCTGAGCCTCGACGCCTGCACCCACAATTAGGTGAGTACAATTAGGTGAGTACACACACACACTTTACGTTGAACGTCTTGAGAGGAAAATCCTCGGAACTTCAAAAGCATCAACGCCTTCTCGTACGTATTTAAATACTGTTACAAAGACCGTAAAAAGTGTTATCATGGTGGTTGGCGAAGACAGACAGTTAATATAAACAGCATGGAAGGTAACAAGGTATCTGAAGGGTAATTGGCGATGATGGCCTGTGCTGACCACCTACCCAGGACCCCGAGACAAAACTAGCGTCATAATTCAAGATCCAGGGAGTTTAGATGCAAATTTCTTGGGTTTTGAAAAGAGTGGAAATGTCCAGATATGTTGATATGTCTGCAGTGTTGAGCAGCTGCAACCAGAGGCTTTTGAAAGAGATAAGAGTTAAACAACGAAATCCATCATATAGGAGAACGAAACAAGGACTCAGAAGATAGAAATTATGCAAAAGAAAGCGTTGAATTATACGAATGAGAGAATGAATTAATGAAATTGGTTAATGGGGGTTCAAAGCCTATTAACTACACTGCACTAGGCTCATTAAGTCTGCACTTAACCTTTGCACCGGCAGTCAAACATTCTTTAAGACCGAAAATATGATTTAAACTAAACTTTTAGCATGTATACCATGAGGAAAATATACCTATGGGTGTGTATATCCTGTGATACATAATTCTTAATAGCCGAAAGGCGATGGTTGAAATTGTGGCAAGAAAATGGAACTTTCGGACGAAAATAAAAAAAATAGATTGTAGTAAATGATAATAATAATAATAATAATAATAATAATAATAATAATAATAATAATAATAATAATAATAATAATTAATGAATTATTAATTTAAGTGTTTACAGAAAGTCAGTAGATAAATTGAGAATAACAAAGAATGGAAAAAAAAAACTGGATTATGGTCGCCAGAAAAAATGTACAGAAACGAAAAAAAAAATTGCAGAACTGAAGAAGAAAAAATTAATAATAATTAAAAATTAAAATAAAAACTATTAATTGCACTCTCAGGCTGATTTAAAAAAAAATGAATACCGAAAGAACTCTTAAAAAATTTAGGCTTTATAGAAAAAGAAAATACAATTTTAACTTAGACAAGAATTTAGGCCTCAGCAATTTACGGCCATTTTTTTTTCGAATAATAATGAAAATATTCGAGTGCAAATTGACATCATAAGATGACAGTCGTAAATGTCATTCATTTGATGTATACACTGATGTATGAGCCTCGGTGTATACATGGATTGTAGTATTCTTGTATTGTGGTGGACAGGTGACAGGCAGCTGACGACCCTCGTGCGGTAGATAGGCTTTCAACTTCAGCCATTGAGGACGTGAAGAAGACGGAAACACAACGAAGGAGAAGGGAAAAGAATGACGTGGAGAAAACGAAGTCACAACAATGAAGAGGAAACAATGATAATGAACCAAAATAGAAGGAAACGTTGATGATTAATATAATTGGAACAAGTGTCAAGGAACATAGAAGCTGTGTGAACAGGTGTACAAGACGGAGTGTCTAGTAAGTGGGCAACCACAAGACGGACTGTCTAGTAAGTGGGCAACCACAAGATGGACTGTCTAGTAAGTGGGCAACCACAAGACGGACTGTCTAGTAAGTGGGCAACCACAAGACGGACTGTCTAGTAAGTGGGCAACCACAAGACGGACTGTCTAGTAAGTGGGCAACCACAAGACGGACTGTCTAGTAAGTGGGCAACCACAAGACGGACTGTCTAGTAAGTGGGCAACCACAAGACGGACTGTCTAGTAAGTGGGCAACCACAAGATGGACTGTCTAGTAAGTGGGCAACCACAAGACGGACTGTCTAGTAAGTGGGCAACCACAAGACGGACTGTCTAGTAAGTTTGCAACCACAATATGGACTGTCTAGTAAGTGGGCAACCACAAGACGGACTGTCTAGTAAGTGGGCAACCACAAGACGGACTGTCTAGTAAGTGGGCAACCACAAGACGGACTGTCTAGTAAGTGGGCAACCACAAGACGGACTGTCTAGTAAGTGGGCAACCACAATATGGACTGTCTAGTAAGTGGGCAACCACAAGACGGACTGTCTAGTAAGTGGGCAACCACAAGACGGACTGTCTAGTAAGTGGGCAACCACAAGACGGACTGTCTAGTAAGTGGGCAACCACAAGACGGACTGTCTAGTAAGTGGGCAACCACAAGACGGACTGTCTAGTAAGTGGGCAACCACAATATGGACTGTCTAGTAAGTGGGCAACCACAAGACGGACTGTCTAGTAAGTGGGCAACCACAAGACGGACTGTCTAGTAAGTGGGCAACCACAAGACGGACTGTCTAGTAAGTGGGCAACCACAAGACGGACTGTCTAGTAAGTGGGCAACCACAATATGGACTGTCTAGTAAGTGGGCAACCACAAGACGGACTGTCTAGTAAGTGGGCAACCACAAGACGGACTGTCTAGTAAGTGGGCAACCACAAGACGGACTGTCTAGTAAGTGGGCAACCACAAGACGGACTGTCTAGTAAGTGGGCAACCACAATATGGACTGTCTAGTAAGTGGGCAACCACAAGACGGACTGTCTAGTAAGTGGGCAACCACAAGACGGACTGTCTAGTAAGTGGGCAACCACAAGACGGACTGTCTAGTAAGTGGGCAACCACAATATGGACTGTCTAGTAAGTGGGCAACCACAAGACGGACTGTCTAGTAAGTGGGCAACCACAAGACGGACGCCTAGATGAAGGGTGAGGTGATGTAGCAGGTGTAGGTGAGTACGTTGAGGGAACACCCTTGGAGGGGAGGGTGTGTACAGGAAAGTACAACCAGGTGAGTACACGGAAGTGCAGCCAGGTGAGCACACGGAAGTGCAGCCAGGTGAGCACACGGAAGTGCAGCCAGGTGAGTACACGGAAGTGCAGCCAGGTGAGTACACGGAAGTGCAGCCAGGTGAGTACACGGAAGTGCAGCCAGGTGAGTACACGGAAGTGCAGCCAGGTGAGTACACGGAAGTGCAGCCAGGTGAGTACACGGAAGTGCAGCCAGGTGAGTACACGGAAGTGCAGCCAGGTGAGTACACGGAAGTGCAGCCAGGTGAGTACACGGGGGAAAGGGGGTTAGGGGGAGGGTAATTATTTGACCTACCATCCCTCCCTATCCCCCTCCTCCCACCCTCTCTGCCTTTTTCTCGTTCTTGCGATTCTTTTTTTTTCAGTCATCCATCAAGGCTTGACCTTACACGACGCGAGCGTAAAACTGAAGCAACGACCTTAACCCAGGTGCCTTGTAAAGTGATGTTCTGTAGTGACTTAGATGGTGAGATAACTGGCATAATAACTTGTCTGTACTATTAGGAAATCCAGAGGCTTAAAGGATCATTTAGCAAGAACTCATTTAAAATTAAGTACTAAGATTTTCTCTTATATATTTAAAGATATTTTTTTCATTTATTTCATGTAAAAATTAATAGTTTTGTACCAAAAGAACCTTAGAAAACTTACCTAACCTTATTATAACAGGCGCAATTTAATTTAGCCAAGGTAACTTTACAATAATTTAATAATAATCAAACACAATGAAATATAAATTTTTTCGTTAAGTTCAGAATGATTTGTGCGAAATTTTTGGATACACAAATTTTTTGCTTGCCTTATTCAGCAAGAAGAGCGTTGCTATTTAAGCCAAAATCGCAAGTTTTACCTATTCGGCAAGACATATATATATATATATATATATATATATATATATATATATATATATATATATATATATTTATATATATATATTATTTTTTTTATTATTATCACACTGGCCGATTCCCACTAAGGCAGGGTGGCCCGAAAAAGAAAAACTTTCACCATCATTCACTCCATCACTGTCTTGCCAGAAGGGTGCTTTACACTACAGTTTTTAAACTGCAACATTAACACCCCTCCTTCAGAGTGCAGGCACTGTACTTCCCATCTCCAGGACTCAAGTCCGGCCTGCCGGTTTCCCTGAATCCCTTCATAAATGTTACTTTGCTCACACTCCAACAGCACGTCAAGTATTAAAAACCATTTGTCTCCATTCACTGCTATCAAACACGCTCACGCATGCCTGCTGGAAGTCCAAGCCCCTCGCACACAAAACCTCCTTTACCCCCTCCCTCCAACCTTTCCTAGGCCGACCCCTACCCCGCCTTCCTTCCACTACAGACTGATACACTCTTGAAGTCATTCTGTTTCGCTCCATTCTCTCCACATGTCCGAACCACCTCAACAACCCTTCCTCAGCCCTCTGGACAACAGTTTTGGTAATCCCGCACCTCCTCCTAACTTCCAAACTACGAATTCTCTGCATTATATTCATACCACACATTGCTCTCAGACATGACATCTCCACTGCCTCCAGCCTTCTCCTCGCTGCAACATTCATCACCCATGCTTCACACCCATATAAGAGCGTTGGTAAAACTATACTCTCATACATTCCCCTCTTTGCCTCCAAGGACAAAGTTCTTTGTCTCCACAGACTCCTAAGTGCACCACTCACCCTTTTCCCCTCATCAATTCTATGATTCACCTCATCTTTCATAGACCCATCCGCTGACACGTCCACTCCCAAATATCTGAATACATTCACCTCCTCCATACTCTCTCCCTCCAATCTAATATCCAATCTTTCATCACCTAATCTTTTTGTTATCCTCATAACCTTACTCTTTCCTGTATTCACTTTAAATTTTCTTCTTTTGCACACCCTACCAAATTCATCCACCAATCTTTGCAACTTCTCTTCAGAATCTCCCAAGAGCACAGTGTCATCAGCAAAGAGCAGCTGTGACAACTCCCACTCTGTGTGTGATTCTTTATCTTCTAACTCCACGCCTCTTGCCAAGACCCTCGCATTTACTTCTCTTACAATCCCATCTATAAATATATTAAACAACCACGGTGACATCACACATCCTTGTCTAAGGCCTACTTTTACTGGGAAATAATTTCCTTCTTTCCTACATACTCTAACTTGAGCCTCACTATTCTCGTAAAAACTTTTTACTGCTTTCAGTAACCTACCTCCTACACCATACACCTGCAACATCTGCCACATTGCCCCCCTATCCACCCTGTCATACGCCTTTTCCAAATCCATAAATGCCACAAAGACCTCTTTAGCCTTATCTAAATACTGTTCACTTATATGTTTCACTGTAAACACCTGGTCCACACACCCCCTACCTTTCCTAAAGCCTCCTTGTTCATCTGCTATCCTATTCTCCGTCTTACTCTTAATTCTTTCAATAATAAATCTACCATACACTTTGCCAGGTATACTCAACAGACTTATCCCCCTATAATTTTTGCACTCTCTTTTATCCCCTTTGCCTTTATACAAAGGAACTATGCATGCTCTCTGCCAATCCCTAGGTACCTTACCCTCTTCCATACATTTATTAAATAATTGCACCAACCACTCCAAAACTATATCCCCACCTGCTTTTAACATTTCTATCTTTATCCCATCAATCCCGGCTGCCTTACCCCCTTTCATTTTACCTACTGCCTCACGAACTTCCCCCACACTCACAACTGGCTCTTCCTCACTCCTACAAGATGTTGTTCCTCCTTGCCCTATACACGAAATCACAGCTTCCCTATCTTCATCAACATTTAACAATTCCTCAAAATATTCCCTCCATCTTCCCAATACCTCTAACTCTCCATTTAATAACTCTCCTCTCCTATTTTTAACTGACAAATCCATTTGTTCTCTAGGCTTTCTTAACTTGTTAATCTCACTCCAAAACTTTTTCTTATTTTCAACAAAATTTGTTGATAACATCTCACCCACTCTCTCATTTGCTCTCTTTTTACATTGCTTCACCACTCTCTTAACCTCTCTCTTTTTCTCCATATACTCTTCACTCCTTGCATCACTTCTACTTTGTAAAAACTTCTCATATGCTAACTTTTTCTCCCTTACTACTCTCTTCACATCATCATTCCACCAATCGCTCCTCTTCCCTCCCGCACCCTCTTTCCTGTAACCACAAACTTCTGCTGAACACTCTAACACTACATTTTTAAACCTACCTCATACCTCTTCGACCCCATTGCCTATGCTCTCATTAGCCCATCTATCCTCCAATAGCTGTTTATATCTTACCCTAACTGCCTCCTCTTTTAGTTTATAAACCTTCACCTCTCTCTTCCCTGATGCTTCTATTCTCCTTGTATCCCATCTACCTTTTACTCTCAGTGTAGCTACAACTAGAAAGTGATCTGATATATATGTGGCCCCTCTATAAACATGTACATCCTGAAGTCTACTCAACAGTCTTTTATCTACCAATACATAATCCAACAAACTACTGTCATTTCGCCCTACATCATATCTTGTATACTTATTTATCCTCTTTTTCTTAAAATATGTATTACCTATAACTAAACCCCTTTCTATACAAAGTTCAATCAAAGGGCTCCCATTATCATTTACACCTGGCACCCCAAACTTACCTACCACACCCTCTCTAAAAGTTTCTCCTACTTTAGCATTCAGGTCCCCTACCACAATTACTCTCTCACTTGGTTCAAAGGCTCCTATACATTCACTTAACATCTCCCAAAATCTATCTCCTCTGCATTCCTCTCTTCTCCAGGTGCATACACGCTTATTATGACCCACTTCTCGCATCCAACCTTTAATTTAATCCACATAATTCTTGAATTTACACATTCATATTCTCTTTTCTCCTTCCATAACTGATCATTTAACATTACTGCTACCCCTTCCTTTGCTCTAACTCTCTCAGATACTCCAGATTTAATCCCATTTATTTCCCCCCACCGAAACTCCCCTACCCCCTTCAGCTTTGTTTCGCTTAGGGCCAGGACATCCAACTTCTTTTCATTCATAACATCAGCAATCATCTGTTTCTTGTCATCCGCACTACATCCACGCACATTCAAGCATTCCAGTTTTATAAAGTTTTTCTTCTTCTCTTTTTTAGTAAATGTCTACAGGAGAAGGGTTACTATATATATATATATATATATATATATATATATTATATATATATATATATATATATATATATATATATATATAGATAGATAGATAGATAGATAGATATTTATATAGATAGATATTTATATAGATATAGATATATATATATATAGATAGATAGAGAGAGAGAGAGAATAAGAGAGAGAGAGAGAGAGAGAGAGAGAGAGAGAGAGAGAGAGAGAGAGAGAGAGAGAGAATAAGAGAGAGAGAGAGAGAGAGAAAGAGATCCGAGGGAAAGATTGCAAGGCATGAAAAGGTTAATAACATCAAGAGGAGCCTCACAACAACTGGATGCCCAGCAATAAGGGAGCCACCCTATGTAGATCTGATGATAACCAAGAGCTTCCAGATAGTATCACCCTTCAAGCCTGGAAAGACGGCAACCAGGTAGTGTGGAACTACACATGTGCGTCCACATTGGTTGATACGTATCTCCAGTACACCAGGGAGGAAGGAGGGGCAGGGGCCACCTTCAGGGGCTCCCAAAAGTCTAGAAAATATGGTGAACTTGCATTTCATTATATGCTTGTTCCCAAAGGCTCAGAGACCCTGGGTCCATGAGGAAAGAAGTTCCTGGCGGCTAGTTTTCTATTCCAGCGACTCAGCGCTGCGGTTCAAAGGGGTAACGCCTGCTGTATCTTGGGTACGCGCCCCAGCTCTGAGGATCTGGATGAGATTTACACATTGTATTCTGCGATAAACACGTAGCAATATGTACTTGAAATGTATCCCTTATACCTCATGTATATTGCATCTTTATACAATCAATGTATCTTTTAAGTCTTGTGTACCAAATTATGTAATAAAATATGCCTATCGGTAATATATATATATATATATATATATATATATATATATATATATATATATATATATATATATATATATATATATATATATATATATATATATATATATATTCAAATTAAATTGTAATAAACAGTCAATGAATATGGTGCTCCGTGGCCTGGTGGCAAAAGCTCTCGCTTCACACGGTGAGGGTCCGGGTTCAACTCCCGGTGAAGGGTGGAAACATTGGACGTGTTTCCTTACATTGCTTGTTTATGTTCACCCATCAGTAAAATGGGTACCTGGGTGTTAGTCGACTGGTGTGGGTCGCATCCTGGGTGTTAGTCGACTGGTGTGGGTCGCATCCTGGGTGTTAGTGGACTGGTGTGGGTCGCATCCTGGGTGTTAGTGGACTGGTGTGGGTCGCATCCTGGGTGTTAGTCGACTGGTGTGGGTGGCATCCTGGAACAAAACTGACCTAATTTGCCCGAAATACTCAGCATAACACAGCTTTCTATATAGTAGTATGTCACTGATGTCAGCTATGGTCTGTATGTGTTGTACTTGTAGTAAATAAAGATTTATCATTATTATTATTATTATTATTATTATTATTAAACAGAAAGGTGGACGAGAGGCTCGGATCGCGGTCCGTAAACTGACAGTCGGACGCTCTACCGTCTAGGCTAACCCAGGCCTCTTAACAGGAAGGATTCTGAGGTAATTCTTTCTGTCCTACATTTCGAGCCTGAAGTACATGCATGTGCGTCAGGTTCTTCAAGATCACCAACTCCAAGGCTGGGGGGACTGTTTACCTCGTCTTTTGTATATACTTCTACAGACTTCCCATTATCAACCTGAATTTGTACTGATAAAGCCACTGGTAGGCGAAACGTCCATAATAAGGATACCCATATATTGCACATGTTTTATCCTTTATGATAAAGACGTCTTCACAGGTCAACTTGTGCTCCCTCAATTCCCCTATTAATACTACTACTAACTTCAACACTCCCTATTCGCTCTCTAAGTTCACAACAAATATTCTTGAATACGACGTCACGACCTACGGCCTCCTCCCTCGTGCAATATGCAAAAATGTTGCTTCAGATCTTCGAAAAAGCATTTTAAACCACTGTACTCTGCTACTTTTCATTTTCGCTTCTCTTAACACATCTCCTTTTAGTAATTCCGCAGGGCGTTCGTAACTCTCATCTGCTCTCTGAATGTTTCACCTTCATTCCACACAGATTAATCTGCTGATGCGTGCAGTCCTATGTATCAAAATTCATTCCTTATATTCTCCGAAGTGTTTATGTCTGTCCGAAATCCTCATACATGCTAATGGCTTTCTTTGTGATTAACAGTATTTAATTACACGTAAACTACACACTGTATATTAGGCTAAGAAATGCAAATTTTGATATGTTATTCTGATCCAGTCTGATCTCTATACTTCCATTTACTCTCGTCACCATTTTCTCTTCTGCATTCCCGTAAACTTCCTGTTTATACACACTTTCTAGCTGCTCCACCAGCCTCTGTGTATTTTCTTCCTGGTTTTACAATAACACTGCGTCATCGGCAAACAGCAAGTCAGACTTCACATAAGATTCATTATCGTCTAAGCCCGCGCCTCTCCTCACACCGTGGCATTCACACCTTTAATAACCTCATCTATAAACACATTAAAGTTGCTGTAACATCACACAGCCTCGTCTGAGACTCACTTGATACAGGAAAGATTCTTCTTCTTTCCTACAC
>NW_027198907.1:25000-37984 GCF_038502225.1 Cherax quadricarinatus
TACACAAAAGGCCTAAGAACTAGGCCACAAAAGGGTTATCAGGGGTACTTCTGTATTTGTATCTACATTTCACTGTTAAAAGCAAATTTGGAAAGTTTGCTTCATATGTATATCTTATTTTCCTAGGTAGTAGGTTGGTAGACAGCAACCACCCAGGGAGGTACTACCGTCCTGCCAAGTGAGTGTAAAACGAAAGCCTGTAATTGTTTTACATGATGGTAGGATTGCTGATGTCTTTTGTCTGTCTCATAAATATGCAAGATTACAGGTATGTCTTGCTACTTCTACTTACACTTAGGTCACACTACACATACATGTACATGTTCATTTATACACACTCATCTGAGTTTTCTTTGATTTTATCTTAATAGTTCTTGTTCTTATTACTTTTCCTTTCATATCCATGGGGAAGTGGAATAAGAATCTTTCCTCCGTAAGCCATGCGTGTTGTAAAAGTCAACTAAAATGCCGGGAACAATGGGCTAGTAACCCCTTTTCCTGTAATAATTACTAAAAAGAATAAGAAGAAGAAAATTGTCAAAGTGGGAAGTCTGAATGTGCGTGGATGTTGTGCAGATGATAAGAAAGAGATGATTGTGGATGTTATGAATGAGAAGAAGCTGGATGTCTTGGCTTTAAGTGAAACAAAACTGAAGGGGGTGGGAGAGTTTCAGTGGAGAGGAATAAATGGGATTAGGTCAGGGGTTTCAAATAGAGTTAGAGCTAAAGAAGGAGTAGCAATAATGTTGAAGGATAAGCTCTGGCAGGAAAAGAGGGAGTATAAATGTATTAATTCAAGGATTATGAGGAGTAAAATAAAGATTGGATGTGAAAAGTGGGTTATAGTAAGCGTGTATGCACCTGGAGAAGAGAGAAGTGTAGAGGAGAGAGAGAATGCGTGGGGAGTTTTGAATCAAGTGTGAGAGTAATGGTGGTTGGGGATTTCAATGCTAAAGTGGGTAAAAATGTTATGGAGGGAGTAGTAGGTAAATTTGGGGTGCCAGGGGTAAATGTAAATGGGGAGCCTTTAATTGAGCTGTGTGTAGAAAGAAATTTGGTAATAAGTAATACATATTTTATGAAAAAGAGGATAAATAAATATACAAGGTATGATGTACCACGTAATGAAAGTAGTTTGTTAGATTATGTATTGGTGGATAAAAGGTTGATGGGTAGGCTCCAGGATGTACATGTTTATAGAGGGGCAACTGATATATCGGATCATTATTTAGTTGTAGCTACAGTTAGAGTAAGAGGTAGATGGGAAAAGAGGAAGGTGGCAACAACAAGTAAGAGGGAGGTGAAAGTGTATAAACTAAGGGAGGAGGAAGTTCGGGTGAGATATGAGCGACTATTGGCAGAAAGGTGGGCTAGTGCAAAGATGAGTAGTGAGGGGGGTTGAAGAGGGTTGGAATAGTTTTAAAAATGCAGTATTAGAATGTGGGGCAGAAGTTTGTGGTTTTAGGAGAGTGGGGGCAGGAGGAAAGAGGAGTGATTGGTGGAATGATGAAGTAAAGGGTGTGATAAAAGAGAAAAAGGTAGCTTATGAGAGGTTTTTACAAAGCAGAAGTGTTATAAGAAGAGCAGAGTATATGGAGAGTAAAAGAAAGGTGAAGAGAGTGGTGAGAGAGTGCAAAAGGAGAGCAGATGAAAGAGTGGGAGAGGCACTGTCAAGAAATTTTAATGAAAATAAGAAAAAATTTTGGAGTGAGTTAAACAAGTTAAGAAAGCCTAGGGAAAGTATGGATTTGTCAGTTAAAAACAGAGTAGGGGAGTTAGTAGATGGGGAGAGGGAGGTATTAGGTAGATGGCGAGAATATTTTGAGGAACTTTTAAAAGTTGAGGAAGAAAGGGAGGCGGTAATTTCATGCACTGGTCAGGGAGGTATACCATATTTTAGGAGTGAAGAAGAGCAGAATGTAAGTGTGGGGGAGGTACGCGAGGCATTACGTAGAATGAAAGGGGGTAAAGCAGCTGGAACTGATGGGATCATGACAGAAATATTAAAAGCAGAGGGGGATATAGTGTTGGAGTGGTTGGTACTTTTGTTTAATAAATGTATGAAAGAGGGGAAGGTACCTAGGGATTGGCAGAGAGCATGTATAGTCCCTTTATATAAAGGGAAAGGGGACAAAAGAGATTGTAAAAATTATAGAGGAATAAGTTTATTGAGTATACCAGGAAAAGTGTATGGTAGGGTTATAATTGAAAGAATTAGAGGTAAGACAGAATGTAGGATTGCGGATGAGCAAGGAGGCTTCAGAGTGGGTAGGGGATGTGTAGATCAAGTGTTTACATTGAAGCATATATGTGAACAGTATTTAGATAAAGGTAGGGAAGTTTTTATTGCATTTATGGATTTAGAAAAGGCATATGATAGAGTGGATAGGGGAGCAATGTGGCAGATGTTGCAAGTATATGGAATAGGTGGTAAGTTACTAAATGCTGTAAAGAGTTTTTATGAGGATAGTGAGGCTCAGGTTAGGGTGTGTAGAAGAGAGGGAGACTGCTTCCCGGTAAAAGTAGGTCTTAGACAGGGATGTGTAATTTCACCATGGTTGCTTAATATATTTATAGATGGGGTTGTAAAAGAAGTAAATGCTAGGGTGTTCGGGAGAGGGGTGGGATTAAATTATGGGGAATCAAATTCAAAATGGGAATCTACACAGTTACTTTTTGCTGATGATACTGTGCTTATGGGAGATTCTAAAGAAAAATGGCAAAGGTTAGTGGATGAGTTTGGGAATGTGTGTAAAGGTAGAAAGTTGAAAGTGAACATAGAAAAGAGTAAGGTGATGAGGGTATCAAATGATTTAGATAAAGAAAAATTGGATATCAAATTGGGGAGGAGGAGTATGGAAGAAGTGAATGTTTTCAGATACTTGGGAGTTGACGTGTCGGCGGATGGATTTATGAAGGATGAGGTTAATCATAGAATTGATGAGGGAAAAAAGGTGAGTGGTGCATTGGGGTATATGTGGAGTCAAAAAATGTTATCTATGGAGGCAAAGAAGAGAATGTATGAAAGTATAGTAGTACCAACACTCTTATATGGGTGTGAAGCTTGGGCGGTAAATGCAGCAGCGAGGAGACGGTTGGAG
This sequence comes from Cherax quadricarinatus, assembly GCF_038502225.1. Taxonomy (NCBI): domain Eukaryota; kingdom Metazoa; phylum Arthropoda; class Malacostraca; order Decapoda; family Parastacidae; genus Cherax; species Cherax quadricarinatus. Next base: position 28,102 of record NW_027198907.1, read on the forward strand.
GCAGTGGAGATGTCCTGTCTAATGGCAATGTGTGGTGTAAATATTATGCAGAAAATTCGGAGTGTGGAAATTAGGAAAAGGTTTGGAGTTAATAAAAGTATTAGTCAGAGGGCAGAAGAGGGGTTGTTGAGGTGGTTTGGTCATTTAGAGAGAATGGATCAAAGTAGAATGACATGGAAAGCATATAAATCTATAGGGGAAGGAAGGCGAGGTAGGGGTCGTCCTCAAAAGGGTTGGAGAGAGGGGGTAAAGGAGGTTTTGTGGGCAAGGGGCTTGGACTTCCAGCAAGCGTGCGTGAGCGTGTTAGATAGGAGTGAATGGAGACGAATGGTACTTGGGACCTGACGATCTGTTGGAATGTGAGCAGGGTAATATTTAGTGAAGGGATTCAGGGAAACCGGTTATTTTCATATAGTCGGACTTGAGTCCTGGAAATGGGAAGTACAATGCCTGCACTTTAAAGGAGGAGTTTGGGATATTGGCAGTTTGGAGGAATATTTTGTGTATCTTTATACGTATATGCTTCTAAACTGTTGTATTCTGAGCACCTCTGCAGAAACAGTGATTATGTGTGAGTGTGGTGAAAGTGTTGAATGATGATGAAAGCATTTTCTTTTTGGGGATTTTCTTTCTTTTTTGGGTCACCCTGCCTCGGTGGGAGACGGCCGACTTGTTTAATATATATATATATATATATATATATATATATATATATATATATATATATATATATATATATATATATATATATATATATATGTATATATATATATATATATATATATATATATATATATATATATATATATATATATATATATATATATATATATATATAGGTAGTAGGTTGGTAGACAGCAACCACCCAGGGAAGTACTACCGTCCTGCCAGATGACTGTGAAACAGAAACCTGTAACTGTTTTGCATGATGGTAGGATTGCTGGTTTCTTTTTCTGTCTCATAAACACGCTAGATAACAGGGATATCTTGCTACTCCTACTAACACTTTGGTCACACTTCACAGACACGCACATGCATATATATATATACATACATCTAGGTTTTTCTCCTTTTTCTAAATAGTTCTTGTTCTTCTTTATTTCTTCTATTGTCCATGGGGAAGTGGAAAAGAATCTTTCCTCCGTAAGCCATGCGTGTCGTATGAGGCGACTAAAATGCCGGGAGCAATGGGCTAGTAACCCCTTCTCCTGTAGACACTTACTAAAAAAGAGAAGAAGAAAAACTTTATAAAACTGGGATGCTTAAATGTGCGTGGATGTAGTGCGGATGACAAGAAACAGATGATTGCTGATGTTATGAATGAAAAGAAGTTGGATGTCCTGGCCCTAAGCGAAACAAAGCTGAAGGGGATAGGAGAGTTTCAGTGGGGGGAAATAAATGGGATTAAATCTGGAGTATCTGAGAGAGTTAGAGCAAAGGAAGGGGTAGCAGTAATGTTAAATGATCAGTTATGGAAGGAGAAAAGAGAATATGAATGTGTAAATTCAAGAATTATGTGGATTAAAGTAAAGGTTGGATGCGAGAAGTGGGTCATAATAAGCGTGTATGCACCTGGAGAAGAGAGGAATGCAGAGGAGAGAGAGAGATTTTGGGAGATGTTAAGTGAATGTATAGGAGCCTTTGAACCAAGTGAGAGAGTAATTGTGGTAGGGGACCTGAATGCTAAAGTAGGAGAAACTTTTAGAGAGGGTGTGGTAGGTAAGTTTGGGGTGCCAGGTGTAAATGATAATGGGAGCCCTTTGATTGAACTTTGTATAGAAAGGGGTTTAGTTATAGGTAATACATATTTTAAGAAAAAGAGGATAAATAAGTATACAAGATATGATGTAGGGCGAAATGACAGTAGTTTGTTGGATTATGTATTGGTAGATAAAAGACTGTTGAGTAGACTTCAGGATGTACATGTTTATAGAGGGGCCACAGATATATCAGATCACTTTCTAGTTGTAGCTACACTGAGAGTAAAAGGTAGATGGGATACAAGGAGAATAGAAGCATCAGGGAAGAGAGAGGTGAAGGTTTATAAACTAAAAGAGGAGGCAGTTAGGGTAAGATATAAACAGCTATTGGAGGATAGATGGGCTAATGAGAGCATAGGCAATGGGGTCGAAGAGGTATGGGGTAGGTTTAAAAATGTAGTGTTAGAGTGTTCAGCAGAAGTTTGTGGTTACAGGAAAGTGGGTGCGGGAGGGAAGAGGAGCGATTGGTGGAATGATGATGTAAAGAGAGTAGTAAGGGAGAAAAAGTTAGCATATGAGAAGTTTTTACAAAGTAGAAGTGATGCAAGGAGGGAAGAGTATATGGAGAAAAAGAGAGAGGTTAAGAGAGTGGTGAAGCAATGTAAAAAGACAGCAAATGAGAGAGTGGGTGAGATGTTATCAACAATTTTTTTTGAAAATAAGAAAAAGTTTTGGAGTGAGATTAACAAGTTAAGAAAGCCTAGAGAACAAATGGATTTGTCAGTTAAAAATAGGAGAGGAGAGTTATTAAATGGAGAGTTAGAGGTATTGGGAAGATGGAGGGAATATTTTGAGGAATTGTTAAATGTTGATGAAGATAGGGAAGCTGTGATTTCGTGTATAGGGTAAGGAGGAATAACATCTTGTAGGAGTGAGGAAGAGCCAGTTGTGAGTGTGGGGGAAGTTCGTGAGGCAGTAGGTAAAATGAAAGGGGGTAAGGCAGCCGGGATTGATGGGATAAAGATAGAAATGTTAAAAGCAGGTGGGGATATAGTTTTGGAGTGGTTGGTGCAATTATTTAATAAATGTATGGAAGAGGGTAAGGTACCTAGGGATTGGCAGAGAGCATGCATAGTTCCTTTGTATAAAGGCAAAGGTGATAAAAAAGAGTGCAAAAATTATAGGGGGATAAGTCTGCTGAGTATACCTGGTAAAGTGTATGGTAGAGTTATTATTGAAAGAATTAAGAGTAAGACGGAGAATAGGATAGCAGATGAACAAGGAGGCTTTAGGAAAGGTAGGGGGTGTGTGGACCAGGTGTTTACAGTGAAACATATAAGTGAACAGTATTTAGATAAGGCTAAAGAGGTCTTTGTGGCATTTATGGATTTGGAAAAGGCGTATGACAGGGTGGATAGGGGGGCAATGTGGCAGATGTTGCAAGTGTATGGTGTAGGAGGTAGGTTACTGAAAGCAGTGAAGAGTTTTTACGAGGATAGTGAGGCTCAAGTTAGAGTATGTAGGAAAGAGGAAAATTATTCCCCAGTAAAAGTAGGCCTTAGACAAGGATGTGTGATGTCACCGTGGTTGTTTAATATATTTATAGATGGGGTTGTAAGAGAAGTAAATGCGAGGGTCTTGGCAAGAGGCGTGGAGTTAAAAGATAAAGAATCACACACAAAGTGGGAGTTGTCACAGTTGCTCTTTGCTGATGACACTGTGCTCTTGGGAGATTCTGAAGAGAAGTTGCAGAGATTGGTGGATGAATTTGGTAGGGTGTGCAAAAGAAGAAAATTAAAGGTGAATACAGGAAAGAGTAAGGTTATGAGGATAACAAAAAGATTAGGTGATGAAACATTGAATATCAGATTGGAGGGAGAGAGTATGGAGGAGGTGAATGTATTCAGATATTTGGGAGTGGACGTGTCAGCGGATGGGTCTATGAAAGATGAGGTGAATCATGGAATTGATGAGGGAAAAAGAGTGAGTGGTGCACTTAGGAGTCTGTGGAGACAAAGAACTTTGTCCTTGGAGGCAAAGAGGGGAATGTATGAGAGTATAGTTTTACCAACGCTCTTATATGGGTGTGAAGCATGGGTGATGAATGTTGCAGCGAGGAGAAGGCTGGAGGCAGTGGAGATGTCATGTCTGAGGGCAATGTGTGGTGTGAATATAATGCAGAGAATTCGTAGTTTGGAAGTTAGGAGGAGGTGCGGGATTACCAAAACTGTTGTCCAGAGGGCTGAGGAAGGGTTGTTGAGGTGGTTCGGACATGTAGAGAGAATGGAGCGAAACAGAATGACTTCAAGAGTGTATCAGTCTGTAGTGGAAGGAAGGCGGGGTAGGGGTCGGCCTAGGAAAGGTTGGAGAGAGGGGGTAAAGGAGGTTTTGTGTGCGAGGGGCTTGGACTTCCAGCAGGTATGCATGAGCGTGTTTGATAGGAGTGAATGGAGACAAATGGTTTTTAATACTTGACGTGCTGTTGGAGTGTGAGCAAAGTAACATTTATGAAGGGGTTCAGGGAAACCGGCAGGCCGGACTTGAGTCCTGGACATGGGAAGTACAGTGCCTGCACTCTGAAGGAGGGGTATTAATGTTGCAGTTTAAAAACTGTAGTGTAAGCACCCTTCTGGCAAGACAGTGATGGAGTGAATGATGGTGAAAGTTTTTCTTTTTCGGGCCACCCTGCCTTGGTGGGAATCGGCCAGTGGGATAATAAAAAATATATATATATATATATATATATATATATATATATATATATATATATATATATATATATATATATATATATATATATGTATATATATATATATATATATATATATATATATATATATATATATATATATATATATATATATATATATATATATATATATATGTACACCCCTTGGTTTCTTCTATTTTCTTACTAGTTCTTGTTCTTGTTTATTTCTTGTTACCTCCATGGGGAAATGGATCAGAATTCTTCCTCCGTAAGCCATGCGTGTTGTAGGAGGTGACTAAAATGCCAGGTGCAAGGGGCTAGGGACCCCTTCTTCTGTATATATTACTAATTGTAAAAGGAGAAACTTTCGTTTTTCCTTTTGGGCCACCCTGCCTCGGTGGGATACGGCCGGTGGGTTGAAAGAAAGAATAATAATAATAATAATAATAATAATAATAATAATAATAATAATAATAAGAAGAAGAAGAAGAAGAAGAAGAAGAATAAGAAGAAGAAGAAGAAGAAGAAGAAGAAGAAGAAAATGATAATAATAATGATAATGTTAATAATTATCATGCTAATATTAATAATAATAATTTGAAGAAGAATTATAGTGGCACTCTTCTTGCTTTATAGTTCCCGGCTGATTATATTCCAGCTGGCCTGGCAACATATTCCAGCTGGCCTGGCAACATATTCCAGCTGGCCTGGCAACATATTCCAGCTGGCCTGGCAACATATTCCAGCTGGCCTGGCAACATATTCCAGCTGGCCTGGCGAGAGTCTTCCTAGCCTGATGGCACAATGTACAGATGTTTTCTACACATACGAGAGAATGGTAGATTTACAAGATCTGGTTCCTAATGTTTTGAGATACTTCAAGTGGGATAGAGAAATATTAGAATTGATGATGGTTTTAGAGTGTTATTGGGCTAGCGTAAATTACATCCCAGCTTCGGTATTGCGAATCTTGTTCTTCGTGGAATGGTTGGATGGAGGCCCTTGATTAGTATGGGCCAGTGGGCCTGCTGCACTGCCCATTCTTTCTTGTGGGATGATGGATGGTTCGTTCCGTAAAAGGGTGGTTGGTTCTCATTCATTCTTAAGTGGAGGCGCGGCCCGGCAGGCCTCATGAGGAAGGCTTTAAGGTGACACAAGACTCGCCTCGGGGAACCACAAGAAAGAAAACCTCATTTCAAGCCATGAATTGGTCTTTCGGGGTGGCTTTTGCCCTAGCCAGATAGGCAGGTTTGGGAGTAGCCGGAGGCTGGAGCTCGGGAGGCTGTAGAAAGCAGGAGGAGCAGGAATTGGGATGAAAGGAGGATAGAGCCAGCCCGCGTCAGCCCAGGTGAAGGGGAGTATATAAATGGTGGTGCGGGCGACCTTCCGTGCATCAGTCCGATTGTAACCTTCGCCGAGTCAGCATCAACATCAGGAGTCCAACACCACCACCACCATTACCGACGACCACCTCCGCCTCCTGCAGCCCTTCACGAAACAGTGCGAACGCGGAGTTACAACAACGCCGCAAAACCAGACAGTTGAGGTCGCGGGGTGGATTCTTCTGGTCCCGGCGCTCGTGCAAGAACCGGAGGGCCCGTGACGCGACCACTTCCATAAGGATTCACGGGAACGCTTCTTTATTTTTACTTGTAAATACTGTCTCCCCTGGTGTCCCTCCTTCCCCACCCCCGGCGACACTTCTGCGACAACGATGGCCAAGACTGACTGTGCAAGTGAGTGTTAAGTCCGACTTTACAAGTGATGTTAACAAAAGAGAGGATTAGAACACAGAACTCTTAGTGCTAAAAGTTCTTCGCCCAGAGTTATTGACGGTTACTCAAACCTATAATATTTTTTATCGGCCTATTACATTAGTTTCACCACTACTGCATTTTTTTACCGAATATTTATAGGCTGATGATGGAATATTAGCCCAAATGTCGTTGGAATATTAACTCATACTCAGGAATATTAACTCATACTCAGGAATATTAACTCACACGCTGGAATATTCACTAAAATTTAGAGTATTTGCTCACACTAAAATATTAACTCGTCAGGAATATTAACCCACACTCAGGAATATTAACCCACACTCAGGAATATTAACCCACACTCAGGAATATTAACCCACACTCAGGAATATTAACCCACACTCAGGAATATTAACCCACACTCAGGAATATTAACCCACACTCAGGAATATTAACCCACACTCAGGAATATTAACCCACACTCAGGAATATTAACCACACTCAGGAATGTTAACCCACACTCAGGAATATTAACCCACACTCAGGAATATTAACCCACACTCAGGAATATTAACCTACACTCAGGAATATTAACCCACACCCAGGAATATTAACCCACACTTAGGAATATTAACCCACACTCAGGAATATTAACCCTCACTCAGGAATATTAACCCACACTCAGGAATATTAACCCACATTCAGGAATATTAACCCACACTCAGGAATATTAAACCACACTCGGGAATATTAACCTACACTCAGGAATATTAACCCACACCCAGGAATATTAACCCACACTCAGGAATATTAACCCACACTCAGGAATATTAACCCACACTCAGGAATATTAACCCACACTCAAGAATATTAACCCTCACTCAGGAATATTAACCCACACTCAGGAATATTAACCCACATTCAGGAATATTAACCCACACTCAGGAATATTAACCCACACTCAGGAATATTAGCCCACACTCAGGAATATTAACCCACACTGAGGAATATTAACCCACACTCAGGAATATTAACCCACACTCAGGAATATTAACCCACACTCAGAAATATTAACCCTCACTCAAGAATATTAACCCACACTCAGGAATATTAACCCACACTCAGGAATATTAACCCACACTCAGGAATATTAACCCACACTCAGGAATATTAACCCACACTCAGGAATATTAACCCACACTCAGAAATATTAACCCTCACTCAGGAATATTAACCCACACTCAGAAATATTAACCCTCACTCAGGAATATTAACCCACACTCAGGAATATTAACCCACACTCAAGAATATTAACCCACACTCAGGAATATTAACCCACACTCAGGAATATTAACCCACACTCAGGAATATTAACCCACACTCAAGAATATTAACCCACACTCAGGAATATTAACCCACACTCAGAATGATACTCGCAATTAAGAATATTCCCCAAAATGGAATATTTACTTTCTCTGGAATATTAACTTGCACTCAGGAGAGTTAACTAACACTTCGGAATACTAAAATACACTCCGTAATACTAGCTTACACTCTGGCATATTAAGTCACAATTGTGATGCACTCTGGAATATTTACTCATTTTGGGAAATTTGGTTATTCTGAGTGAATAGTTCTCTCTCTCTCTCTCTCTCTCTCTCTCTCTCTCTCTCTCTCTCTCTCTCTCTCTCTCTCTCTCTCTCTCTCTCTCTCTCTCTCTCTCTCTCTCTCAGGTTGTGGTCATGGTTGTTTGTAGAGGGGGTTGTGATTCTAAAAGGAGGGGTTGTGAGTATAGAAGGAGGGGGGTTCTGCTTATAGAAGGGGGTTGTGATTACAGAGAGAGTGGGCCTGCTTTATATAGGGAAGGGTTGTTATTATAGGGGGAAGGGGAGTGTGTCGTTGGACATGTGCTACTGTACTGTAGAGTCAGAGAGAGAGAGAGAGAGAGAGAGAGAGAGGCAGGGAGAAGGGAGAGGGAGATGCTGGACATCCAGCCTTGGCTGCTGGCTGTTCCCCTCCCTAATCTTCCCCTCCCCTCCATTATTTGAGTCGCTCTTTCAACGAATTTTGGTTCTCTTAGTCGCCTTTCAACGTATATGTGTCGTTTTAACCGCCCTTTCATCGCATATTAGTCGTTTTAGTCGCCCTTTCAACGTATTTGAGTCGTTTTAGTCGCTCCCTCAGGTACCAGACTCCGACCTACCTTCCATTCCTTCATGTATAATTGTGGTAGCACCAACCCTGTCGTCATAGCACGAACCTTGTCGTCATAGCACGAACCTTGTCGTCATAGCACGAACCTTGTCGTCATACCACGAGCCTTGTCCGACTAAACCTTTAAAAAAATTCAATGTATTTCAAAGGACCTAAAATCTGGAACACCCTACCTGAAAACTCTAGAACTGCAGACACATTCATCACTTTCAAAACTACAGTTAGAAAACATCTTATCTCCCTGATACACCCCGTCAACTAACTACATGATAACCACCTGGTGGTTCACACTTACACTCACTCACCCACTGACTATAAACCCAGAAATACTAATCTTAATCTTAAAATAATAAATCCTAACTAGTCATAAGTTTGCCTATGATACTCCAATATAGACACCTTGTATTGTGCCAAAACAAAAGCATTCACATTGCTAAACTCACAAATTATGATGTAGTCACTTAGCCTTAATACCATAATCTGTAAGGATTTAATGTTAAAGGTTGAATTTAAAGTCTTAACTCAGGATGCCTATAACACCAATGTGCTGGAGGTGCTCGAGTGGCCCCCTCTGTAATTAGGTATTTTTATAACATATAAACCACAATACCCCAAGGAAACCTGTAGAACCCACCCCATTGTAACCCTTATAGAGGGAATAAAGCTTGGAATTGGATTGGAATGGCACAGGAACCTTGTATCGTCATGGCACTTTGAACCTTGTCGTCATAACGGCACGAACCTTGTATCGTCATAAGCACCGAACGCCTTGTCGTCGTAAGCACGAACCTTGTCATCATCAATGCTTTGAACGAACCTTGTCGTCATAGGCACGAACCTTGTCGTCATAGGCACGAACTGAACCTTGTCGTCCAATGCACAGACCTTGTCGTCATTAAGCACGAACCTTGTCGTCATAAGCTTTGACGAACCTTATCGTCATAGGTAAAAGAAATTACAGGCCTCGTGTTTCCTTGTGCCCAGAGGTGGATATATCTATCAGCTATATTTAGTCGTTTATAATTAGTCGTTTATATCTATTTGTTTTATATCTGTCGTTTATTTTTAGTCGTTAATAAGAAATTGTCATTAATAACTGTCGTTTATAATATCAATCGTTTATATCAGTCATTTATTATCAAGTCGTTTACATATCAGTCATTTATATCAGGTCATTTATATCGATGATCATTTATATCTGTCATTTATATCTGTCGTTTACATCTGGTATCATTAAGTCGTTTCCAGTCGTTCTTTCCAGCTGTTATTCCAGCTGTTCTTCCAGCCTTTCATTCTTCCAGCTGTTCTTCCAAGCTATTCTTCCAGCTGTTCTTTCCAGCTATTCTTCAGCCCTGTTCTTTAGCCTATTCTTCCTAGCTGTTCTTCCAGCCTATTTCTTCCAGCTATTTCTTCCCAGAAAATCAAGAACAAGCGAGGCTGTTGTCTTGTCGTTGCTCCAGTCATTTTTCACTTTGATCCGAGGAACAGGAATTATCCTCCCC
>NW_027198908.1:0-37979 GCF_038502225.1 Cherax quadricarinatus
AGTGCATGATGATGAAAGTTTTTGTTTTTCGGGCCACCCTGCCTTGGTGGGAATTGGCCGATGTGTTATATATATATACATATATATATATATATATATATATATATATATATATATATATATATATATATATATATATATATATATATATATATATATATATATATATATATATATATATATATATATATATATGTATATATAATGTGACAGATGAGGGATTTTCCCCTCTATATCATGGGTTTGAAGGTTGTGAATGAAGTTAAGTAATGATCCACTATTGTAATGTAACTATTTTCGTCACTTGACCTGTTCCCAGCGGTTAGGAGCTCATGGCTCGCTATTACATATCTTCTAGTATTCTTCCTCATACTGACTACAGTCTGTGAGGCCTACACCACCCGGCCCCATATGGGGTGTGTTGTGGGGGATGACCGTTGTGTGGATGGCATCCCGCTTGCTTCTCTCAGACATTCTGAGACTGGGTGGTGCTTCCACACTACCACTCTCTGAAAACTTGCGCTACTTCTCCTGTTGCTGCCTTTGCAACGTTGCACAGCTCCTAATGATGCACTGAAAGTGTGAAAGTACTTGAGCTAAAGATTACCATCCCTCCCCTGGCTTGTCATGTATTGTTAAGATCGCCTGTCTACGACTAGCTAGTGCAGCGTTGTTACTGATATATATATATATATATATATATATATATATATATATATATATATATATATATATATATATATATATATATATATATATATATATATATATATATATATATATATATATATATATATATATATATATATATATATATATATATATATATATATATATATATAAAACTGGGATGCTTAAATGTGCGTGGATGTAGTGCGGATGACAAGAAACAGATGATTGCTGATGTTATGAATGAAAAGAAGTTGGATGTCCTGGCCCTAAGCGAAACAAAGCTGAAGGGGGTAGGGGAGTTTCAGTGGGGGGAAATAAATGGGGTTAAATCTGGAGTATCTGAGAGAGTTAGAGCAAAGGAAGGGGTAGCAGTAATGTTGAATGATCAGTTATGGAAGGAGAAAAGAGAATATGAATGTGTAAGTTCAAGAATTATGTGGATTAAAGTAAAGGTTGGATGCGAGAAGTGGGTTATAATAAGCGTGTATGCACCTGGAGAAGAGAGGAATGCAGAGGAGAGAGAGAGATTTTGGGAGATGTTAAGTGAATGTATAGGAGCCTTTGAACCAAGTGAGAGAGTAATTGTGGTAGGGGACATGAATGCTAAAGTAGGAGAAACTTTTAGAGAGGGTGTGGTAGGTAAGTTTGGGGTGCCAGGTGTAAATGATAATGGGAGCCCTTTGATTGATCTTTGTATAGAAAGGGGTTTAGTTATAGGTAATACATATTTTAAGAAAAAGAGGATAAAAAAGCATACAAGATATGATGTAGGGCGAAATGACAGTAGTTTGTTGGATTATGTATTGGTAGATAAAAGACTGTTTAGTAGACTTCAGGATGTACATGTTTATAGAGGGGCCACAGATATATCAGATCACTTTCTAGTTGTAGCTACACTGAGAGTAAAAGGTAGATGGGATACAAGGAGAATAGAAGCATCAGGGAAGAGAGAGATGAAGGTTTATAAACTAAAAGAGGAGGCAGTTAGGGTAAGATATACACAGCTATTGGAGGATAGATGGGCTAATGAGAGCATAGGCAATGGGGTCGAAGAGGTATGGGGTAGGTTTAAAAATGAAGTGTTAGAGTGTTCAGCAGAAGTTTGTGGTTACAGGAAAGTGGGTGCAGGAGGGAAGAGGAGCGATTGGTGGAATGATGATGTAAAGAGAGTAGTAAGGGAGAAAAAGTTAGCATATGAGAAGTTTTTACAAAGTAGAAGTGATGCAAGGAGGGAAGAGTATATGGAGAAAAAGAGAGAGGTTAAGAGAGTGGTGAAGCAATGTAAAAAGAGAGCAAATGAGAGAGTGGGTGAGATGTTATCAGCAAATTTTGTTGAAAATAAGAAAATGTTTTGGAGTGAGATTAACAAGTTAAGAAAGTCTAGAGAACAAATGGATTTGTCAGTTAAAAATAGGAGAGGCGAGTTATTAAATGGATAGTTAGAGGTATTGGGAAGATGGAGGGAATATTTTGAGGAATTGTTAAATGTTGATGAAGATAGGGAAGCTGTGATTTCGTGTATAGGACAAGGAGGAATAACATCTTGTAGGAGTAAGGAAGAGCCAGTTGTGAGTGTGGGGGAAGTTCGTGAGGCAGTAGGTAAAATGAAAGGGGGTAAGGCAGCCGGGATTGATGGGATAAAGATAGAAATGTTAAAAGCAGGTGGGGATACAGTTTTGGAGTGGTTGGTTCAATTATTTAATAAATGTTTGAAAGAGGGTAAGGTACCTAGGGATTGGCAGAGAGCATGCATAATTCCTTTGTATAAAGGCAAAGGGGATAAAAGAGAGTGCAAAAATTATAGGGGGATAAGTCTGTTGAGTATACCTGGTAAAGTGTATGGTAGAGTTATTATTGAAAGAATTAAGAGTAAGACGGAGAATAGGATAGCAGATGAACAAGGAGGCTTTAGGAAAGGTAGGGGGTGTGCCGACCAGGTGTTTACAGTGAAACATATAAGTGAACAGTATTTAGATAAGGCTAAAGAGGTCTTTGTGGCATTTATGGATTTGGAAAAGGCGTATGACAGGGTGGATAGGGGGGCAATGTGGCAGATGTTGCAAGTGTTTGGTGTAGGAGGTAGGTTACTGAAAGCAGTGAAGAGTTTTTACGAGGATAGTGAGGCTCAAGTTAGAGTATGTAGGAAAGAGGGAAATTATTTCCCAGTAAAAGTAGGCCTTAGACAAGGATGTGTGATGTCACCGTGGTTGTTTAATATATTTATAGATGGGGTTGTAAGAGAAGTAAATGCGAGGGTCTTGGCAAGAGGCGTGGAGTTAAAAGATAAAGAATCACACACAAAGTGGGAGTTGTCACAGCTGCTCTTTGCTGATGACACTGTGCTCTTGGGAGATTCTGAAGAGAAGTTGCAGAGAATGGTGGATGAATTTGGTAGGGTGTGCAAAAGAAGAAAATTAAAGGTGAATACAGGAAAGAGTAAGGTTATGAGGATAACAAAAAGATTAGGTTATGAAAGATTGAATATCAAATTGGAGGGAGAGAGTATGGAGGAAGTGAATGTATTCAGATATTTGGGAGTGGACGTGTCAGCGGATGGGTCTATGAAAGATGAGGTGAATCATTGAATTGATGAGGGGAAAAGAGTGAGTGGTGCACTTAGGAGTCTGTGGAGACAAAGAACTTTGTCCTTGGAGGCAAAGTGGGGAATGTATGAGAGTATAGTTTTACCAACGCTCTTATATGGGTGTGAAGCATGGGTGATGAATGTTGCAGCAAGGAGAAGGCTGGAGGCAGTGGAGATGTCATGTCTGAGGGCAATGTGTGGTGTGAATATAATGCAGAGAATTCGTAGTTTGGAAGTTAGGATGAGGTGCGGGATTACCAAAACTGTCGTCCAGAGGGCTGAGGAAGGGTTGTTGAGGTGGTTCGGACATGTAGAGAGAATGGAGCGAAACAGAATATCTTCAAGAGTGTATCAGTCTGTAGTGGAAGGAAGGCGGGGTAGGGGTCGGCCTAGGAAAGGTTGGAGAGAGGGGGTAAAGGAGGTTTTGTGTGCGAGGGGCTTGGACTTCCAGCAGGCATGCGTGAGCGTGTTTGATAGGAGTGAATGGAGACAAATGGTTTTTAATACTTGACGTGCTGTTGGAGTGTGAGCAAAGTAACATTTATGAAGGGGTTCAGGGAAACCGGCAGGCCGGACTTGAGCCCTGGAGATGGGAAGTACAGTGCCTGCACTCTGAAGGAGGGGTGTTAATGTTGCAGTTTAAAAACTGTAGTGTAAAGCACTCTTCTGGCAAGACAGTGATGGAGTGAATGATGGTGAAAGTTTTTCTTTTTCGGGCCACCCTGCCTTGGTGGGAATCGGCCAGTGTGATAATAAATAATATATATATATATAAATACGCTATATATATATATATATATATGAACCTAGCGAAAAAAATATATACTGTGTTTGTTTAGTATATATAAAGAAATCTAAAATATATATATATATATATAAGGTTAGGTATATATATATATATATATGTGTATATATGAGTTCTTGCTATAGTTTTACATATATATATATATATATATATATATATATATATATATATATATATATATATATATATATATATATATATATATATATATATGTATATATATACGTATGCTGATGACCCTGTTGCAAAGGTTGGTGGATGAGTTTTGGAGGGTATGCAGAGGAAGGAAGTTAAAAAAACTTGGGAATGTAAGGTGATAGGGGGTAACCAAAAACTTAGTTATCGAAAGAATGGATATCAGAATGGAAGGAGTATAGAGGAGTATAGGGAGTGGACTAGTCGCGGATACGTCTGAAACACGTGGTGAACCATATAATGTATGATAGGAAGAAGGTGGGTGGTGCAATGAGGCATGTGTGTAGACAAAACACGTTATCCGTAGAGGCAAAAGTGGGAATGTATGAGAGTATAGCTGTGCCAACACTTTATGTGGGTGTGAAGCGTACGTTACAGAAATGTGTCTGAGGGCAATATATGGTGCATATATTAAGTAGACAATTCGTAGTTTGGAGGGCTCTGGAGTTTCTGGTGAGGGTGGTGTGGACATATAGAAAGGATGGAGCAAAACAAGATGACTTGGAGGATATACAAATCTGTAGTGGGGGGGAAGCCGGGGTGCGGATTACCTTGGGAAAGATTAACAGGAGGGGTAGATAGAGGTTTTATTATGACAGCAGCTTTGACATTCAGTAGTCAAACGTGAGTGTGTTATGTAGGAGTGGAAGGATGTGGTTTTTTATGACTTGTCGTGCTGTATGAGTGTGAGCTAAGTAACATTTGTGAAGGGATTCAAGGAAATAGTTTAGCCTGCCTTGAGGCTTGGAGGTGGGAAATACAGTCAGTACAGAGTGTGCACTCTGCAGGTGTGGAGGCTATTTGCAGTCTGGAGAGGCATCTGAACTGTAGTATCGCCACGCCTCTGACAAGACAGTGATGGAGTGAATGTTGGTGAAAATGTTTACTTTTCTCGGGTCATCCTACCTGGGTGGGAGATGGTCTGTGGGTTAAAAATAATAATGTTTGCTTAAGTTATGATTAAATTAAGTTACTATTGGTAGATTAAGTTAGGTTAAGTTGGAAGGGTTATGCTTAATTAGGTTAGAGTCTAACTTAACCTTGCCTAACAGAACAAAGAATTCTTATAACAATTTGCACAAAATAAAAATATCTCCGCTGTTAAACCTGCTTATGTTGTACATTTGTTTTTACTATAGATAATAACCAAACTCCACTATGCAGATAAACTCGATGATAAAGGCGATATATTTAAATCTTGTCGTCTGGGACACGACCCGCAACAGTTAACTAACACCCATGTGAACAAGGACAACAGGCGTAAGAAAACACAGTCAACCTTTCCACTCATGCCGAAGACTGAACCACGAATACTCACTATAACTCACGAAATCGTAATGACACGACTGCAAACAAAGCACGGTACGGGTGAGGCAGGAAAAGCAAGACACAAAAGTGCCAATATAAAGGGGAAGAGGGCACTTGAAACACAAATGCCTTTGTTGGCAACGCATTCACTTCACATACTGAATGTTCAAATCACAGAAATGATGGGGTTTGAAGTCGTGGCAAGTGAGTCGTAAACTCCAGGCCAGTGTGTAAGCCACTGGGCCAGCTGGCTACACTAAGATTAATTCAACTTGGTATATTTATACACCGTAGGGAGGTTAGCATGGGTCCCACCGTGACCATAAATGCAGGTTTTTACAGATGACTCTCCCGCAAGCGTTGCTGTGGCGAACTCTAGCTCAAGTCCCCTTAAAGCCGTCATCATGGTGTATAAATATACCTAGTTGGGTGAATTATTGTAGTCAGCTGGCTCAGTGGCTTACGCGCTGGCCTGTAGCTTCAGGACTCACATGCCGCGAGTTCAATCCCTGCCGTTCCTTGGGTTGAACATTCAGTATGTGAGGTGAGTGCGTTGCCAACCGAGGCACTTATGTTCCAAGTGCTCTCCTCGTCTTTATATTGACACCTTTGTGTCCTGCTTTTTCTGCCTTAAGTGCATCAGCTGCTAAAGGTTATTTGCATCGGTCTTTGGGTAAACTTGCTACTGTCAGTTAAGAATACTATATTCTTTAAACAGGGGCTAGAGTAAACTCTCAACGAATATACACCTGGACAAATAAACCTCTCGGTGGTTTATAAGACACATGTGCAACATATATATATATGTGTGGGTGGGTGCGTTTTATTCATCCACCGAAGTTCACATTCGCAGTACATCTCAAAGCTTAATACTGCACAATTTACAGCTTTAAAGAATTAGTATTAGTACCATATTATTTTCTGTATACAACAAAAATATGAGTAAGACACATGTATGTGCAACTCTAGTGAAAATAGATATGCAAAACAGTTGCAAGCAATAGAGTTGAAAAATATATATGAAGTACCAAGTAATTATTGTGATGTGTCAGAAATCATGTAATACGTGGTATATAGTACTACAAGGTAATAAGCCACATGGTCTTCAGTTAGGTATCTCATTGCCGAAATATATTGCCTGAACAGTAGGTTTCACCAGCCGACTGTAGAAGTGATCTGAATGCCGGAAACTGTAAAAGTGGAGAGGTAATACTGAGGTGATCAGTACCTCTGTGTAATGCATAGACATGAGTACAGAGACTTACATAATTGAAGGAGAAATAAGTACAGGGAACGTCTTTTATAACGTTATCACTAACAAATGTTTAGCATGACCTGCTTTCACCAGTGGGCCCTACTCATGTTATCTCTAGATGCTTCACTTCAAGGGCCTTTTGACGGCATCAGACGTACCCAACTTGAGTGGATTAGTTTGTCTTGTGTATCAGCAGCCAGGGAGCAGGGAAAAGCCAAGTTCAAGAGCCTTTTCTTTGTTTTTGTTGATTAAAGTTCAGTGATTCTCTGCTTAAGTATAAGCGTTCATATGAACATAAGAATAGAGGACAACTGAAGTAGACCTGCCCGCCCATGCTAAACAGATCTTACTCACATACATATGAATATCTCCTATTACCCAGACATTATGTGTCCCTTGAGGGCTCAACGCTTCCTCGTGAATACAATCTAATTATCCGCATCCACCCATTCTCACACATATATCTAGCTAATATGCTTTATAGCTACCAAGATTTACTCTTTAATGACGCTACTTAGCAGTTTCTTCAATTTATCTACAACTGCGTTTTCAACCAAATGTTTTCTTATATTCTTTCTGCATCAGCATTTATCAATTTGAATTCATTACTTCAAACTCTGAGTCCATTATAATAAATGTTATTCAAATAAAATGGCTTTCACACTTGTATTTCAAGAACATTCCTTGGCTTTATATTATCACCCTTGTGTCTTGCTTTTTCTGCTTTAAGTGTATTAACTGCTAATGGTCATTTTCATCGGTTTATGGGTAAATTTGATATCAGTCAAGAATACTTTTTCTTCGTAAAACAGAGACTAAGGTAAACTCTCAGCGTATATACACCTAGGTAAATAACCTCTCACATGTGCTACATTTGGGTATCATAAATAATTAGATCAGTAAAGCAGTTGGTGGGCGAAATGTTTCTTAAATAAAGTTGCCTAAGTACTGCTCATGTTTTAATAACCATCTTGTCGGTATTAAACACCTTTGATCTAGATAAACATCTTGATATACAGACGATCGTCCGGGGCAGTGTTTCAGTCACTCAAGAAGCGTTCTCGTGTGTTTCTGTTTAATTGCTGATCTAGGAAGAGGGAAGAGGGAACGCAATTAATATATAACAGTAAGTCACCATATTGACCAAGACTGCAACTAAGATCAGAGATCAAAGACGAGGCCGAGAGAGAGGGGCGGGAATCATCATTTTCACATTAGATGATTCCAAAAAATTATGTGGCCTCGTTTTATAGTTCTTTAGTTAGGTCTGCGCTAGAAGCTGTTAAATGAGTCAATATTTGAACTATTTTAATGCTACAAAATTAAAAGGCAAAAAAGAAAGATTTGCTTTCTGACCAGACGACCTGTTGGCTGATCAGTGAGAGATAATGCTGAAATTATTGGCTTGCATAATGTTACGATTGCAACAGCAAATTGATATATATACCTTAGAAGGCTGGCTTATGGCCAAAAAAAAAAATGATGGGCCCACACTGGCCCATGGTTAACTTTGTCATTTTCTTTGGCACGAATTAAGAGACTTCGTTGCATTAATCTCAAGACTTAAGAATATAAGAATAGAGGATCACTGCAGTTGGTCTGTTCACACTCAGCCACACTTGTACTCATCTACACTTCCCGTCCAGATTTTTCAGTATGTTATTTATATCTGTTTTTTAATAATGTTTATCAATTTGGTACACTTGACTTAAGAAATCGTTATGACACGATTGCAAATAAACCATACCCCCGGCCGGGATTGAACCCGCGGTCATAGAGTCTCAAAACTCCAGACCGTCGCGTTAGCCACTAGACCAGCTAGCCACAATAAGATTCATCCAACTAGGTATATTTCTGCACCATAGGAAAGTTAGCACAGGCACCTGGTACACTTCAGTAAATCCCCCAGTTCCATGTCTTTTCAAAGAATGCACAATTTTTGTCTTGAGACTGTCTTCGTATGAAAAGTTTCTGATACATGGAGTTTCGTTGTCTTATGTGTATAACTTTCGGCGCATTTGTGTCCATTCTCTAACATGGAGCCCAGAACTGAGCACCATAATCTATATTTTGAATACATCAGTAAGGGGAAAATCTCGAACTCTAAAAAGATTATTCTTCCTACAGCCACTGGGAACACAATTAGTAATTGATAAGAGGCGAGACCAGGGAACGGCCACGGAAATCTAGTTACAAATTTATTATCTGCGCATGAAGATTGTGCTGAGAATAATGACCCTGAACCTCCATATAGTTATAACAAACTGGAAAATGACCAACAAATGTTTTAAGGAACCATATGTTGGATGATCTGTGTTCCTCAGTGAAATGAAAGTAATCCTTCACAAAAAATGTGCTAAAATATTGGAGATTAAAAACAGAACACAGACTAGTGCAATTGTTTCTGTTTCCATTGATATTACGAGGGAGATTATTCTTAAGACAACTTATTTAAATAAATCTCATGGTAACAACTCCACAAATATCAAGTGAAGTTTATTTTATGTGAAAGAAAATCTTTCAGACATTCAAAGTAACACCCATAAAAGTTCAGGGTGACATCCTGGCACCGCAACCGATCATCCAAGACTCGAGATGACATTCATCGCGTCAGCTGGCACTATAGAACACGTCAGAGGTTAGTAAACACCCATGTTCCCCTCTCCTCCACAATACACTCTGTCACAGTCATTGTGTACTTTAAAAAAAATAGTCAGCAGCTTGGCACAGGCTTACTTTATTAAGGTGGGTTAAATTTAAGTTCATACATGACAGGTAACTGAAAACATTCAAGATGGCTTTCTTAATTATTTACCATAATTTCTCGAATTCCAGAAGAGAACATGTCACAAAAGTAACAACTACCTGCGAAAGGTTAAATACGGGAACTGTCGTGAATTATGCTACGTTAGGAATAAGTATACAATTGTTGCAATTGCGACAGAGCCTGTATGGAGATTTATTTATGTTCTACGAGCAAGAGCTACTGGGTTTGAGTCCGACATAGTTACGGAAGCAGGCAAGAAACTGCATTAGATGCCCAGTTGCTGGTTTCAGGCTGGTTGTCTCATAGGGTTAACACTATGAATCCTCCAGCTAGCAGTAGGACTCAGTCTCCTAAACTTGTTGCAGTGGTCATCTCCTTACAACCCTTTCCATGCCTGCTACAACTGACTTTGCCTATCTTTGACGAGCTCGCAAAGTTTCTCGACGGATACTTCCCCACCAGAGAGTCATATCCAGCATGGGTGAGACAGCCATTCAGATCAATGTTGCGGCAGCAGTTGTCAATGATGAACACCTCGAAGAAATCAGTGAACTTCAGCAGAGCCAGGTTCAACAGCAACTCTTCAGAAAAACAACGCTCTCAATGCTTTGGTGTCACCAAATCGTAGCGTAGCCTCTTATTGCTAAGGAAGCCCTTAAGATACTCACGCCGTTTGTTAGAGCGTTTCTTTGCGAGCAGTCCTTTTCGAGGGTGGTAGACATCAAAACGAAGAAAAGGAAGAGACTTTGTTGCGAAAATGATATGAGAGAGGCACTTGCCAAGGTGAAGCCGCGCATTTCTGAACTTGTCTCTGAAAGGCAACAGCAAAAGTCACATTGATTTGTAGTTTTGACTGAAATCATATTTTGAAGAAATCATATTTCATTTTTCCAATTACGAATGGTTCGGTGAATGCACGGATGAAACTTGCAGGGTTCAGTACATCCAACAAGGTTAAGAACCACTGATTTAGATTAAGTCTAAACAATAGTCTAAGGATCTTGTCAAGGGCGATTGGTTCATTAGTGACATTATTCAAGACATGTCACGGAAAAGATACGAGTGGAACTCCTGCTGCTTCTCCTGCTAGGAAATTAGGGTTTGCTGCAAATTTATCATGTACGCAGGCCAAAAGGCGTTTGGATAAGTCGGTCTATACCAAGATATCGGACTCAAAACCATTATCTTTGCATAAGAAATCTTCATCTCCTTCCAATAAATTGTTACCCAACAAAGAAACCAAAACTGGCGCTTGCTGAACTGTTCAGTAGGTAAATGTGACGAATCTGCATTTCCCTAATCATGGGCGCCTAAATACTTTGTGTGTCGAAGCCCACTGCATGATTTTCTTTTAAGTGTCAGTAGAGGCTAGTACAAAGGCAGCTCAACGGCTGAACAGATGCAGAAATTGTGATGTCAAGAGAAGTGATGTCAAGAGAAGTGATGTCAAGAGAAGTGGTGTCAAGAGACAACAATGAAAATAAATCAGTGACATATTGTGATGTGTCAAAGACAGTAAATCGAACTTTGATAATAAGGTTTGATAAAGAGCGGTACCGATCACTTGAGTGGAGTTCTTGAATAAATTATACAAGCTAGCTTAACGCACTCTTTGACGAAGGCTCACAGAAAACATTCTCTTAGATGATCAACATTAAAACACTTGTACATAAGGTCTTTTATTAAATTACAGCCTTTCTTCATACGTTCCAGTTAACAGATATATAACCCATCTAAATTTACTGTCAGTCTTAGAAATTAAAAAAAAAAACAGGAGAAACTTTAGCGACGAGTGACTTGGCAATTAGTGTACATGTGCCAGACTTGCAAAATACAATAATCGCCCTTTAAAGAACCATACTACGACTGTTATTTTCCAGACATATAAACGGACAGGCTTAGCCTTATTGATTTAATTATAAATAGTGTAAAATTTCCTTACTGTCAACATTAAGTGGACATATTATTAATGTACAATTCCTTAGTAGGTTGGCAGACAGCAGCCACCCAGGGAGGTACTACCGTCCTGCCAGGTGTCTGTGAAACAGAAATCTGTAACTGTTTTACTTGATGGTAGGATTGCTGGTGTCCTTTTTCTGTCTCATAAACACGCTGGATAACAGGTATATCTTGCTTCTTCTACTTACACTTAGGTCACACTACACAGGCATGCACATGCATATATATACATACACACATCTAGGGTTTTTCTTCTTTTTCTTAAAAGCTCTTGTTCTTGTTTTTTTTTCTCTCTATTGTCCACGGGGTAGTGGAAAAGAATCTTTCCTCCGTAAGCCATGCGTGTCGTATGAGGCGACTAAAATGCCGGGAGCAATGGGCTAGTAACCCCCTTCTTCTGAACACATTTACTAAAAATGAGAAGAAGAAAAACTTTATAAAACTGGGATGCTTGAATGTGCGTGGATGTAGTGCGGATGACAAGAAACAGATGATTGCTGATGTTACGAATGAAAAGAAATTGGATGTCCTAGCCCTAAGCGAAACAAAGCTGAAGGGGGTAGGCGAGTTTCAGTGGGGGGAAATAAATGGGATTAAGTCAGGAGTAGCTGAGAGAGTTAGAGCTAAGGAAGGAGTAGCAATAATGTTGAAGGACTAGTTATGAAGGAAGAAGAGGGAATATAAATGTGTAAATTGAAGAATTATGTGGATTAAAATAAGGGTCGGATGTGAAAAGTGGGTCATAATAAGCGTGTATGCACCTGGAGAAGAGAGGAGTGTAGAGGAGAGAGAGATTTTGGGAGATGTTAAGCGAATGTATAGGAACCTTTGAACCAAGTGAGAGAGCAATTGTGGTAGGGAACCTAAATGCTAAAGTAGGAGAAACATTCAGAGAGGGTGTGGTAGGTAAGTTTGGGGTGCCAGGTGTAAATGATAATGAGAGCCTTTTGATTGAACTTTGTATAGAAAGGGGTTCAGTTACAGATAATACGTATTTTAAGAAAAAGAGGATAGATAAGTATGCAAGATACGATGTAGGACGTAATGACAGTAGTTTGTTGGACTATGTAATGGTAGATAAAAGACTGTTGAGTAGACTTCAGGATGTACATGTTTATAGAGGGGCCACAGATATATCAGATCACTTTCTAGTTGTAGCTACACTGAGAGTAAAAGGTAGATGGGATACAAGGAAAATAGAAGCAACAAGTAAGAGAGAGTTGAAGGTGTATAAACTAAAAGAGGAGGCAGTTAGGGTAAGATATAAACAACTATTGGAGGATAGATAGGGTCGAAGACGTATGGGGTAGGTTTAAAAAGTAGTGTTAGAGTGTTCAGCAGAAGTTTGTGTTACAGAAAAGTGGGTACAGGAGGGAAGAAGAGCGATTGGTGGAATGATGTAAAGAGAGTAGCAAGGGAGAAAAAGTTAGCATATGGGAAGTTTTTACAAAGTAGAAGTGATGCAAGGAGGGAAGAATATATGGAGAGAAAATGAGAGGTTAAGAGAGAGGTGTAGCAATGTAAAAAGAGAGCAAATGAGAGAGTGGGTGAGATGTCATCAACAAATTTTGTTGAAAATAAGAAAAAGTTTTGGAGTGAGATGAATAAGTTGAGGAAGCCTAGGGAACAAATGGATTTGACAGTTAAAAATAAGAGAGGGGAGTTATTAAATGGAGACTTAGAGGTATCGGGAAGATGGAAGAAAATTTTGTGGAATTGTTAAATGTTGATGAAGATAGGGAAGCCAGTTGTGAGTGTGGGGGAAGTTCGTGAGGCAGTGAGGGAAGAATGAAAAGGGGTAAGGCAGCTGGGATAGATGGGATAAAGAGAGAAATGTTAAAAGCAGGTGGGGATATAGTTTTGGAGTGGTTGGTGCAATCATTTAATAAATGTATGGAAGTGGGTAAGGTACCTAGGGATTGGCAGAGAGCATGTATAATTCCTTTGTATAAAAGCAAAGGGGATAAAAGAGAGTGTAAAAATTGTAGGGGAGTTAGTCTGTTGAGTATACCTGATAAAGTGTATGGTAGAGTTATTATTGAAAGAATTTAGAGTAAGACGGAGAGTTGGATAGCAGATGAACAAGGAGGCTTTAGGAAAGGTAGGTTGTGTATAGACCAAGTGTTTACAGTGAAACATATAGGCATATGACAGGGTGGATAGGGGGGCAATGTGGCAGATCTTGCAGGTGTAGGGTATAGGAGGTAGGTTACTGAAAAATTGTCGTATTACTTTCGGAAAAATTAAAACTCGAATTATTAGATAAGAAAGAGTCTAGAGCTCCTGACTGAGTATGATATAATCATGTGAGAACAGCTGAATGATAATTTCATTGAAGAAATAGTCAAATAGAAGCTGAAAGAAGAAGTACACTATCACCACAGGGTTAAAAAATAGATTCTGAAACTACGCGAGTACGAGTTGTGTATAATTGCAGCGCATTTGTTTAATAACTTCTGGAATGCCTTAACTGTCTAGTGTTCGCAACCGTTTTTTTAGATAAACTCAGAAAAGCGCTGAAAAAAATCACTTGAATGTCTTTGCTTTCACAATTGATGTTTCAATGGTTCCTCGAAAGAAGACCTACAGGAAGTTGGCAGAGATTATATTTAATTTCTACTGTCAGATGATAGGAATATTCCTCAGAGTCCTGTGCAAATGCACCTGTTCAATACTCATTAAATACTCATTTCAAGAAAACAAACCCACTGAGACACACTGAGTGAAAGCTTTATATGAACAATCTTTAAAGTACAATGCGCTTTGAGCTTCAAAGAAATATATGATAAACATTGTAATAAATTCACTACACATAGTTTATTGTCGAAGGAGTCACAATATTTTAATCCACTGGGATTTGTTTCACAAATTGCTTTAAAAAATAAAATACATATACATGACTCATGAAACTTGAACTAGAGTACACCTTCATAATTAAGTCCATAATGAAATGACTTCTCAGTAGAGTTACTCTGCTCCACTAAGTTAAATTTTCCATCTAAATGGGCCTGGAGGGAAGGAATTACACACTGAACGAGATCTGCAATGTTTTCGCTGAAACTTTTTGTAACACTGGCTTAGTTGAATAATGCAGAACTTCCAAGGCAAGAGTGGCATCCTTGAAAATCGAAATACGACTTGAATTAACGCGCTCTGTAGTCACCAAATCAGCAGAGTATGCTCACAGAGCACTAGACCGTCGTACTACAGGAGAAACAATAATCTAGAGTGAAAATGAAGCACTTCTTCATTGGTTAAGGAATGACAAAAGAAAGCTAACTGATGTATGACGTATCCAACAAGTTGTAACAGACACTTCAAAAAGAGTCCTATTATAACGTTTCACCTACACGAGGCTTTATCAGGTACTTAATAAAGCCTCATTTAGGTGAAGCAACTTTAAAAGAAGGTAGTCGATAGACAGAATTCGGCTGAAGAGATTAGGTAGATACAGTCAGATTACCTCTTCTCACAAATCTCTTCTAAAGAGAATCTAGCTGTTGTTGCGTGGTGTTCTAGCTCAAAAAAATAGTGATAAATGAAAAATGACTTCACTAGTCAGGTTTTTTGCAAGAAGAAAATTTCTCGTCTTATAACAATCACGTATTATGCCTGAAGAAACAGAATGTATGCAGTCAGCTGAAAAATGCATGAGGACAGAAATACAGGTAATACATTCTGAATTGCCATCTCACCCCTATATCTTCCGGTCGCACTAGAAGTGTTGCATGATCCCATTGGTGAGATCCAGTGACAAATTCAGTGTCTTCCTAAAGATAGATCTCAGGAATGAGTCATATTCACTAAGTATTAAGCTACCGGACGGTGCACACCTCAAGAAATCAAGAAATAGGTTAGTCTTGGTAAAGTTAGACACCTTGTGAAGCAATTAAGGGCATCATAGGCATCCAGATCACTTACTCTGTCCCCCATCCTTTTCAAGTGATTTAGTTTGTCTTTGATGCCTGTGTCGATAGCCTTACTACCCAAGGGTGCTCCCAATATGATGCTCTTGGAAAGGGTGGTAGTTGAAGCTTCAGGAAAGATTGTTCTCATAGTTGTAATTATTTCCTGGTTTGCTGAGATCATTGCACACGCCGCAAGACTGAAGGTGAGTCCCGAAGCTTTTCCCTGTGACTTCACCAGTTGAAAGTCCTCTACTATGAACTCTTCCGTACCTGCAGGTACTAGATACTGAATTCACTGTGCAAGCTGGAAGTGAGTTCTCTCACTGCCATGCAGGTACCAGATATTGAATTCGCTGCGCAAGCTGGAAGTGAGTTCACTAACCGTCATGCAGAAGAGAAACGAAAAAAAAGTAGGTCTTCCTGA
Source organism: Cherax quadricarinatus (assembly GCF_038502225.1). Taxonomy (NCBI): domain Eukaryota; kingdom Metazoa; phylum Arthropoda; class Malacostraca; order Decapoda; family Parastacidae; genus Cherax; species Cherax quadricarinatus. The sequence goes on from NW_027198908.1 coordinate 15,878, forward strand.
TGAATACCCTCTGCTGAAGTGATTTCATGCTCGCCAACTAAAATAAGTGAACCTTTGCTGTAACCAAAGGAAAAAAGACTGGAGAACTATTCTCGAGACATATATATATATATATATATATATATATATATATATATATATATATATATATATATATATATATATATATATATATATATATATATATATATATAAACAACGCAGACACACGCGGGTATATACAAAGAAAGATTCCCAGGCAGTGCTCTAGCCCACTCGGCGACACAAATGCCACATAGACTGGGCAGCCTGGTTCACAAGAAAGAAATATGGCTTGTGAACCAGGCTGCCCAGTCTATGTGGCATTTGTGTGGCCGAGTGGGCTAGAGCCTGGGAATCTTGACCGTCCCCAGTATTAGTAGTTATAGTATTATTATTATTTATTATTATTAAAGATTCGCCGGTATTCTCCCGGCCCGGGTCTTTTCCAAGTAGTGGCCCGGCCTCGGCTCCCTCTTTAGGGAGTATCTGAGACCTAAGTCTCCCATGGAAGGAGGCACAAGTACCTCCTCATCTTTGGGACCAAGTGTCCCCATGCCTAGCCACAAGCTAGGCATCTCTGGTCTGCCATCCCCGCCCCAAGGGGGCTAATGGGAATGACAGTCTTGTGAGCTACAAGCTCTGGCTCAGGCACCTACGCTACCCTAGAAGGGCTGGGCATGGTGTCGATGAGTTGTAGTAGTAGTAGTATTAATAGTAGTAATAGTAGTGGCTTCGAATCCTGCTGACTGCGACCTTTCTTTGTGTATATATATATATATATATATATATATATATATATATATATATATATATATATAAATTTTTCTTTTTCGGGCCACCCTGCCTTGGTGGGAATCGGCCAGTGTGATAATAAAAAAAAAAAAAAAAAAATATATATATATATATATATATATATATATATATATATATATATATATATATATATATATATATATATATATATATATATATATATATATATGTTTATTTATTTATTTATATCAATAAGAACACTGCACTAGCCAAGGAGTCGAACCCATGCTATTTTGGCCCCCTCATGGTGAGAGAAAACGCATGACGCTAGTACACAAACAGGGAGTAGAATGATATTAGCTCAGAGGCGTCCACACCACCGTATGTCCTTCGATGGTGAGTACATCTAGCTTGACTGGATGCACCATTGTTAAGGATTGTGTGGTCTAGTGGTCTAAAGCGTCATGCGTTTTCTCTCACCATGAGGCGGGCCATGGGTTCGACTCCTTGTCTAGCGCAGTGTTCTTATTGATATATATATATATATATATATATATATATATATATATATATATATATATATATTGCGCTTATTATTACTCATCCATGTTATTTTGTAACTTGTTTTCTGTAAACCTCTGAGTTCCCTATCATCAACTCCAACATGGGGTGATGGGACAGGATGCATGGGTGACGGGACGGGTACCTGGCGTCTTTCCAATGCGGGAAATCCAGCTAGTGTCAACACACAACGTTTCATCTTAGAAAATTTGCCCAGTTGTGTGTATGCTTTCTGAGACTCCTCGGTGTACCCTTTTCTCAAGGCTCTCTGGCATTCCACTGTTTCCACTGGGCACACCTCTTTAAATCGTTTGTTCAATTGTTTCTAGCCTTCGTTGTCATTGTTCGTGAACTCTCCACCTTCCTCCTTGAGTCAAATTATTTAGTCATGTATAATCGTATTTCTTCTGATGTAACTGTGAAGCAGTTTTGGTTTAGTCTTAGCTGCTGTCAAATTACTGCTCTGCCTCTCTCCTCACTCTTGCATATTCATATTTGGCTCTTCTAATTGCTTCACTGTCTTAAGCTTTCTGTAGGTTACCATGCTCTTGTGTTCTTAGTTTATTTTCCTCTTTGCATATTTGCTTGAACAAAAGGTTCTCTTTTGTTTTTAAGACATCGTATCCTTCTTCTAGGAATTAATTTCTCCTCTGTCTACCGGCACTTCCCAGCTAGGTGATCCATTATCTCATTTAGTGACTTTCCTTCTAGCTCCCTTTCCCACTGTAAAGCATTCAGAAATTATATCACCCCTTCAAAGTTCCTCTCTTTTGAAGTCTGGTGTCTTCTGCTTCCCACGTGCCACTCTGTCCTTAACTAATGTTTAGCCAAATGTGAAATTTCACATTGGCGTTGTATACTCAGCGATAGGCCTGACGTATCATCAGTGTCTCCTTGTTGATTTTCAGGAAAGCTACCTTTAAATTTTCCAGTCTTGCATTTGCTGCAGCGGTTATTATGTGCCTCTGGCAAAATGCTCGGTACAACTTTTACCCCGAGGTTCTTCTCTTTTAGGAAAGTTTACGGGCTCTGTTTCTGAAGCCTGTACTCTCTTTCCGGACGTCTTTTTCCTCCGACTTTCATAACTTTCCATTTACTAGAGTTAAATTCCAATACCCACTTATCAGGCCAATCCTGCAGCATGTCCAGTTTCTTTTGTCGCCTTTCCTGGTTTACTTTAATTTGTATTCACCTCAATAGTTTAACATCATCTGCAACCACAGACGTCTATTACTCAATTTCCTCTGCCATGTCGTTCACACACATAAGAGACAACAAAAGTCCAAGTATTGAACCTTGCGGAACTCCACTAGTCACACTAACCCATTCTGACACCTTCCTAACAGTAACTCATTCAGTACTCCTTGATCAGCTATAGTTCTTTCCTGTAATTCCTTTCTGTTCTCCTAGCCTTTTCGCCAGTCTCATGTGAGATGCTGTACCAAACATCTTGCAATTCAATAAAATATACCTGCCCACTCATCCTTCTCTTTCTCTTATTGTTAGCATTAGGAAAATGTGTGTGTGCATGTGTGCGTGTGTGTGTGTGTGTGTGTGTTTGTGTGTGTGTGTGTGTGTGTGTGTGTGTGTGTGTGTGTGTGTGTGTGTGTGTGTGTGTGTGTGTGTGTGTGTGTGTGTATGTGTGCGTGCGTGCGCGCGCGCGTGTGCCCTTCCCATCTCTACGTCATCCTCCCCACTCTTGCGTCCTTGTCCCTAATAATAGGTCCTACTCCCCGCCCCCAAGATCATCGCCCTCATCGTTCCTTAGTTTTCCCTCTCATCCTCATGTTCTCTTTGTTCCCTACTTTCCTCACACTCACCACCCATGATCACTTCTCCAGCACTACTTCCACTTCCCCACTACATAGTTTTTTTTTTTTTACCATCCTCTACATCTCCCTCGCTTCCCCAACTCACATCTCTTGTCCTCTTCTCACTCAACATCCCCTTCGCAAACACCAGCAGTTCTTTCTCCCCAAACATCTTCATCATCATCATCATCATACATCATCATCATCATCATCATCATCATCATCATCATCATTATAATAATAATAATAATAATAATAATAATAATAATAATAATAATAATAATAATAATAATAATCTTCATTTCTGCAAGTATATGTACATTGTACAAGGTATACAGGCCTAGCTGACACCAGTGATATACTACTACATAGAAAACCGCTTGTTATAAGAACATAAGAACATAAGAACGAAGGAACACTGCAGAAGGCCTACTGGCCCATGCGAGGCAGGTCCAAGTCCCTACCGGCTTAAGCCAATGCACCCAACCTAGTCAGGTCAGGTCACATTGACTTAAGGGAGGAACACGGCAACCGACCTGTTAGCACAAGCTATCAGGTCCAACTCACACCCACCCACATCTACTCATGTATTTATCCAACCTATTTTTAAAGCTACACAACGTTCTGGCCTCTATAACGGTACTTGGGAGTTTGTTCCACTCATCCACAACTCTATTACCAAACCAGTACTTTCCTATATCCCTCCTGAATCTGAATTTTTCCAACTTAAAACCATTGCTGCGAGTCCTGTCTAGGCTAGATATTTTCAGCACACTATTTACATCCCCTTTATTTATTCCTGTCTTCCACTTATAAACCTCAATCATATCCCCCCTAATTCTACGTCTTTCTAGAGAGTGCAGTTTCAGGGCCCTTAGTCTATCCTCATAGGGAAGGTTTCTGATACATGGGATCATCTTTGTCATCCTCCTTTGTACATTTTCCAGAGAATTTATATCCATTCTGTAATACGGTGACCAAAACTGTGCAGCATAATCTAAATGAGGCCTAACCAAGGATGTATAGAGTTGAAGAACAACCTGAGGACTCCTATTATTTATGCTTCTTGATATGAAGCCAAGGATTCTATTAGCTTTATTGCGAACACTTATGCACTGTTGTCTTGGTTTCAGATTACTGCTAACCAGAACTCCTAAATCTTTTTCGCAATCCGTAATATTAAGATCTACATTATTTAGTTTATATGTGGCATGGTTATTGTCCTGTCCAACATTTAGAACTTTGCATTTGTCTATATTAAACTGCATCTGCCACTTCTCCGACCACTGCATCAGTCTATTCAAATCTTCCTGGAGTGCTCGAATGTCCTGGTCAGAATGAATTCGACGGCCTATTTTGGTGTCATCGGCAAACTTGCCGATGTCGCTCTTTATGCCCTCATCTATGTCGTTTATGTAGATTGTGAACAGCAGGGGGCCCAACACTGACCCCTGTGGAACACCGCTCGTGACGCTTCCCCACTCTGATTTCTCCCCATTTATGCAAACTCTCTGCTGCCTATTTGTCAACCATGCCTCTATCCAGGAAAAAATTTCTCCTCCTATTCCATGTGCTTTAATTTTCCTCAATAGTCTCTGATGTGGGACCCTGTCAAAAGCCTTACTGAAGTCCATATACACAATATCATATTCATTACCATGATCTACCTCCTCAAATACCTTAGTGAAAAAAGTTAATAAATTCGTAAGGCAGGAACGCCCCTTTGTAAAACCATGCTGAGATTCGTTGATTAATTTATGCTTTTCAAGGTGGCTACGAACTGCCTCGGCAATTATTGATTCCATAAATTTTCCCACTATGGAGGTTAGGCTTATTGGTCTATAGTTCGAAGCTAAGGACCTGTCACCTGTTTTGAAAATAGGTATCACATTTGCCATTTTCCACTTATCTGGCACCATGCCAGTTTGTAGTGATATGTTGAAAAGATTAGCCAAAGGTGTGCTAAGCTCCTCTTTACATTCCTTTAGAACCCTTGCATACAGTTCATCAGGGCCTGGGGATTTGTTAGGTTTTAATTTATCTATTTGCCTAAGGACCATGTCACTTGTGACCCTAATAGTGCACAGTTTATTATCGTCCTGTTCTACATAATTTATCATTACTGGAATATCGCTGGTATCCTCCTGTGTAAAAATTCTACACATTTCCTTATCACTGTCAGTGAGCTGACCCGAGGAACTTTTGAGTGGGCCTATCTTGTCCCTGATCTTACTTCTGTATACCTGAAAGAATCCTTTTGGGTTAGTCTTCGATTCTCTTGCAACTTTAACCTCATAATCTCTATTTGCTTTTCTAATTCCCTTTTTTATTTCTCTCTTTAACTGAATATATCGATTTCTTAATTGCCCCTCTCCTCTTTTGATTTGCCTATATATGCCTCTCTTTTGACCAATCAGATATTTTAATCTATTGTTCATCCATTTAGGATCATTTTTGTTTGATCTGATTTCCCTATTTGGAACATAATTTGACTGAGCAGCTAGAACTATGCCCTGGAAAGCATCATATCGGCAACCATCACCACCTACCTGACCCCTAGTCAGGTCATTCCAGTTCAGCCCACCTAAGTAATTTTTCAGTCCTATGAAATCAGCCAAGCGAAAGTCAGGGACGGAGACTTGATTGCCATTATTAGGGGAATTCCATGATATGTTAAAACTGAGTGATTTGTGATCACTCTCCCCAAGCTCATCATTAACCTCAAGATTATTAATTAGTGTTTCCCTACTGGCAAGAACCAAGTCAAGGAGGTTATTTCCCCTAGTTGGCTCTGTCACAAACTGTTTTAAAAAACAATCCTGGATCGTATCAAGAAAGTCACCCGACTCTAAATTTCCTGTCAAATTGCTCCAGTCAATCTGTCTATAGTTGAAATCTCCCATTAGCACAACATTTTCGTATGTAGATGCCTTACGAATTTCGTCCCATAGAAGTTTACTGCACTCCCTATCAAGATTTGGGGCCCTGTAAATCACACCCAAAATTAGTTTTTCTCGGCCCTCGAGAAGCTGTAACCAAACAGATTCAGTGGCTGACGCTTCTAATTTAATATCTTGTCTAACACAACAATTTAAATTGTCTCTGACATACATCGCTACTCCACCACCTTTCCTGTTGACCCTGTCAGTGTGGAATAATTTATAGCCTTGTATGTGACATTCAGAGGGCATCTCTCTATCTTTCAGATTGAGCCAGGTCTCTGTTATAGCAATAATATCTATGTTTCCTGCACTTGCAATTAATCTTAGCTCATCTATCTTATTTCTAACACTCCTGCTATTAGTATAGTAAACCTTAAGGGAGCTAGTCCCTTGCTGCCCTCTGCTGTCCCCCTTTGTTTGCTGACCTGTTCTATTGTCTTTATTTATAACTTCATGCTGAATGCCTTTTATACATTTACTGTTTCCAACCCTAGTGTTGCAACCTGCTTGTTTCCCACACACACCCATACCTCTATCTTCCATCAGTTTAAAATCATAGGCATTTCACCAATGGCCTTCTCAATCGAGTCTGCAAGTGCTACCACCCCTGCCCCAGAGAGATGAACCCCATCCCTTGCATACATATCATGTTTGCCATAAAAGTTGTTCCAGTTGTCAATGAATGGGATTGCAAGTTCCTTGCAGTATCTGTCTAGCCAGCAATTTACACCAATTGCCCTAGACAACCATTCATTTCCTACTCCCCTTCTAGGCAAGATGCTACATATGATTGGGATCCCTCCCTTAGACTTAATGAAATCTATAGCTGACCTGTACTTATCTAGCAGCTCTTCTCTCCTACCCTTCCCAATATCATTTCCACCAGCACTGAGACAGATAATGGGCTTGTTCCCATTACCTGACATGATATTATCCAGTCTGTTGACAATGTCCCCAACACCAGCTCCAGGGAAGCACACTCTATCTCTCATCTTCTTATTCCTATTACAAAAAGCACGATCAACATATCTTACCTGAGAGTCACCAACCACAAGAATGCGCTTACCTTCATTAGCAGGGGCAGTAGTACCCTTACCTTCACTGGCCACTGAAGTACATTCATCCTGGAGAACAGAGAAGCGATTTCCTACCTTCAGATCTGCACTCTTAACTTTCCTTACTCTGATGCGCCTCCCATTACTGTGAACAACTCGCCACTTGTAGCAGGTGCTGGGCTGCACCTCACTGCTGGTAGCCGTTGCTACCACCCCACCTACAGCCTCCTCACAGTGAGAGACAGACTGCACCTCACTGCTAGAAGCCTCATTCCCCACATCTCCAACCACCTCACACTCTCTCCCAGGCCCATTGAGGTGGACCTTCAGCCTCCTAATCTCCTCCTGGAGAAGCAAGACCTCCTCCTTCAACTCTCCAACCTCAGCTTTTAAAACACTGTAGAAGCAAGCCATGCTTTGTAACCGTCCACGCTAATCCCCAAGCAGCTCAGGGTCTGTGACCTCACGTGACGACTGACCACTGAACACTTAGATCAGTTTTGCTCCAGAATGCAACCCACACCAGTTGGCTAACACCAGGGTACCTATTTTACTGATAAGTGAACAGAAACAACAGATGCCTTAAGGAAACTCGTCATAATGTTTCCACCCATGTCGTTGATCGAACCACGGACTTCAGTGTGTGAGCAGAGTGAGCTAGCAATCGAGCTACGGGACACCGCTATCCCTCCATCCTGTGTCCTGCTCCCTTACCTCGTCCTCCCCGTATCCTTTTTAGTTATTTCTTCCTTGACGTAAATTCACCATTTTCCCCTTCGAACATCCATTTTTATTTCTCCTTCCCTCCTCAGTCCTCCGTTTTCCTTCCTCAGTCATCCGTCCACCTTTCTCCATCCTCCTTCCCTCCTCCCTTCTCCCACACCTCTCGGTCTCCTAGGCAAGGCATCAAGGCATCTGTTTCCCTGGGTCGTAAATCTTGTCTTGTCGTCGTTAAAACTCGCTGTAAAATGTTGAACCAAAGTTTAGGAGGAGCTGGTGTTCCTCTCCCTGTCTGGGAGTCTCCAGGCTGTCTGGTAGAGTGTCCAGCCTGCTTGGGAGAGTCTCCAGGCTGTCTGGGAGAGTCTTCAGGTTGCCTGAGAGAGTCTCCTAGCTGCCTGTGAGTTTTAAGAACATAAGAACATAAGAAAGGAGGAACACTGCAGGAGGCCTGCTGGCCCATACTAGGCAGGTCCTTTACAATTCATCCCACTAACAAAACATTTGCCCTACCCAATTTTCAATGCCACCCAAGAAATAAGCTCTGATGTGAAAGTCCCACTCAAATCCAACCCCTCCCACTCATGTACTTATCAAACCTAGATTTGAAACTACCCAAAGTCCCAGCCTCAATAACCCAACTAGGTAGACTGTTCCACTCATCAACTACCCTATTTCCAAACCAATACTTTCCTATGTCCTTTCTAAATCTAAACTTATCTAATTTAAATCCATTACTGCGGGTTCTCTCTTGGAGAGACATCCTCAAGACCCTATTAATATCCCCTTTATTAATACCTATCTTCCACTTATACACTTCGATCAGGTCTACCCTCATTCTTCGTCTAACAAGTGAATGTAACTTAAGAGTCTTCAATCTTTCTTCATAAGGAAGATTTCTAATGCTATGTATTAATTTAGTCATCCTACGCTGAATGTTTTCTAACGAATTTATGTCCATTTTGTAATACGGAGACCAGAACTGAGCTGCATAATCTAGGTGAGGCCTTACTAATGATGTATAAAGCTGCAGTATGACCTCTGGACTTCTGTTGCTTACACTTCTTGATATAAATCCCAGTAATCTATTTGCCTTATTACGTACGCTTAGGCATTGCTGTCTTGGTTTAAGGTTGCTGCTCACCATAACCCCCAAGTCCTTTTCGCAATCTGCATGGCTAAGTTCTACATCATTTAACTTATAAGTACTAGGGTTATGGGCACACCCAAGCTTCAGAACCTTGCATTTATCTACATTGAACTGCATCTGCCACTTTTCTGACCAAGAATAGAGTTTGTTTAAATCCTCCTGAAGTTCCATAACATCTACGTTTGAATCAATTATCCTACCTATCTTTGTGTCATCGGCGAATTTGCTCATATCAGTAGTAATTCCCTCATCAAAATTGAAGAGTATACAGACTACCTGGGAGTTTCCAGGCTTCCTGGGAGAGTCTCCAGGCTGCCTGGGAGAGTCTTCTGGTTGCCTAGGAGCGTCTATAAGCTACATAGGAGTCTTCAGGATGCCTGGGAGACTCTAGGCTGTCTGGGAGAGTCAGCAAGCTGCTTGGGCTGCCTCCATGCTAGTTGGAAGAGCCTACAAGCTGTTTGGAAGGGTCTCACACTGTTTGGTAGGGTCTCCACATTGTTTGGAAGGGTCTCCACATTGTTTGAAAGAGTCTCCACACTGTTTGGAAGGGTCTGCACACTGTTTGGTAAGGTCTCCACATTGTTTGAAAGGGTCTCTACATTGTTTGGAAAAGTCTCCACACTGTTTGGAAGGGTCTGCAAACTGTTTGGCAGGGTCTCCACACTGTTTGGTAGAGTCTCCACACTGTTTGGTAGGATCTGCATACTGTTTTGAAAGGTCTCCACGCTGTTTGGAAGAATCTCCGCAATGTTTGGAAGGATCTTCATGCTGTCTGGAAGAGTCTCCATGATGTTTGCAAGGGTCTCCATGCTGTTCGGAAGGGTCTCCATTCTCTTTGGAAGTCTCCACGCTATTTGGAAGAGTTTCCACGCTGTTAGGAAAAGTCTCCACGCTGTTTGGAAGGGTTTCCATGCTTCCTAAGCTACAATACTGACTAGGAGAGTCTCAATGCTTCTTGAGGATACCTCCACGTTACCTGAGCCTCTACACTACCTTATCCTCACCGCTGCCTAAGCCTCCACGCTGCCTGAGCTTCCACTCTGTGAGAGTTTGCCGCTGCGTGGGATAGTCTCCAAAGTCTCCACGCTGCCTGAGAAAGTTTCTATGATGCTTGGAGAGTGTTCTCGCTGCCTCGCTGCCTGCTGCCTCGCTGCTTCGCTGCCTCGCTGCCTCGCTGCCTCGCTGCCTCGCTGCCTCACTGCCTCGCTGCCTCGCTGCCTCGCTGCCTCGCTGTCTCGCTGTCTCGCTGCCTTGGAGAGTCTTCATGCTCCCAGGGAGATTCTTCTTCTGCCTGAGTCTTCAGGCTACCTGGGAGAGTCTTCAGGCTACCTGGGAGACTCTCCAGGCTGCTTGGGAGAGTCTCCAAGCTACTTTAGAGAAAATCCACTCTTTCTGAGCCTCCACACTGCCTGAGAGTATCTCCATGTTTCCAGGGAAAATTTTCACATTTTTTTACACTTTGGCTCTACTGAGTGTGAAGTCAGGCTTCCTGGAAGTAGAAATTCCTCTCACTTCTCTCTGATGGTACATTCGAACCGTATTCGATGCAATTGGATGCATTTTGAGGATGAAAATTTAGACACATGTACAACATCTGGGTATCTTTATTGTAGACGTTTCATCATTCAGTGGCTTTATCAATACAGGTTCAAGGACATGAATGGAAGACAGAAAAACTATATGTAAAAGTTGGGGAACTCAGTCCCTCAACCTTGGAGACGGTGTGAAGAGCATCATAGTTATGAACATTCTGGAGCACAGGCAAGAAGGTTGGTGCTTATATACTGGCGTCAGGTAGAAGGGGACGAGTAGCAAACGAGGGCAGGACTATGCCCTCGTAGTGTTAAATCATGAGTTGCTACAGTGAAAAGTTATGTTCCCCCCAAGGCACGAAACTAACCCCACTTCTTTCTCATTTCTAACATAGATGAGAATAGAATTTACATGAAAGTGACATCCATAGAAGACACAGCGAGTCTCTAAGCTGATGTAAACCAAATATTCCAGTGGGGCCATTGACAACAAAATTTGTTCAGCGAGAACAAATTTCAGTTACTACGTCACGGAAAAATAGAGGAAATAAAGACAATATCTGAGTACATGACAACCTCAAACCACTGCATAGAGAGTAAGTCGAATATGAGAGCCTTGTGAGTGATAAAGTCAGATCTCATGTTCAAGGAACACAGCAATATTATTGTCGCAACTGTAAGAAAAATGGTAGGTTGGATAACTAGAATTTTCAAAGCAAGAATTGCCAAGCCTCTGATGATACTCTTCAGGTCGCTCGTTCTCAAGGTTGGAATATTGCTGTGTACTAGCGATCCCCTTTAAGACAGGCGAAATTGTTGAGCTGGAGAATAGGCAAAAAATCTTCACAGTTCACATAAACTCGGTCAAGTATCTAATTTACTGGGAGCATTTGAAGTCCTTAGAACTGTACTACTTAGAACGTAGGCGAGAAAGATGTATTATCTACACCTTGAAGTTACTGGAGTAAATTACCGAAATAACTTTTCATGAACACAGGCTTGGCAGACGTTGCAGGATACCTCCAATGAAGAACACAGGGTTAGAAATCTCACTGCTTTTCTTGGTATTTTTCCTCCTGCTCACCTTCTTCACTTTCAAGACTTCAGTGAACGTGTTCGCCCTTTCCCGACCTGTAAGATTCATAGACTTGACATTGGGTCCCTCTTCACTAATGTCCTTCATAAAGATATTCTTAATTTTCTCAGAGTAAAGGCCAATGATTAGTTATTTCATCTCCCTATACTCAGTGATGTCTTGATCTTATTCACCTTTGTGTGGATTCCGACTCCGTTTCCATCCAAGGTAAATTTTATTCTCAAACCTTATGTGTCGCTATGGGCTCTCCTCTATCCCCTGTTCTTGCTAACCTTTATATGGAGCACTTCGAAAATGTTCTTCTCCCTACTATTGGTCTCTGCTCTTCCCTCTGAATCTGCTATATAGATGATATCCCTCTGTCAAAAAAAAGTGTTCTGTTCTCTCTCTTTCCCCGTGTCCTCCGCATTAGTGACCCTCAGTTCCTCGATTCGAAAATTTCTACTCTTCGCAGCTCGATCTCTTGTCTTGACTACCCTTCCGATTTCATAAACTTTGCCTTCTCATGTGCTAAACTGACTTTTTTTTCTCTCTCTCTCTCCTAAACTCCTGTGAAACCTCTTGTTTTCTGTCTTCCCTATACTTCCAGTCTTTCTAATTTTAAAGACTCTCTCCGTTCCTTAGACATCACACTTACTTTTCGCCAAACTAACACCCTTCGCAGTATTTCAGTTCATACCTCTCCTACTGTTAATTATGCCTCTGGAGTCTACTCTATTTCATGCTCCTCTAGTCCTCTTCAGTACTTTGGAGAAACTGGGCGCTCTCTTTCAGACAGACTAAAGGTGCACGAAAGTAGTGTTAGACTTGCCTACATCAATAATACTCTTTTCTGTCATGTTAGAGATCACAGTCATCCTGTTGACTTGTCCATTGATAAAACTGTCTACCCTTCTTCTCGCCTTCACAGTCATCGTCTTGTTGAAGTATCCCTTATACATAACTTTCCTAATATGAATCTTAGTCCTGGCTTCGTCTCCGTAGATGCCTTGCTTTATCATTGCACTGTCAAATGCTTCAGACATTAGAAAACTCGTGACTAGACCTGATGTTTTCTTCTCCTTTCCCTACCTTTTCTCCTTTCCTATATTATCTTTGCCTTCCTTTCTTCTGCCTTTGTGTGTTCTTATCTTCAGTTTCCCCCTTTCTCTGTGTTTTTGGTCCTTCCCCTTGTGGATCATTAGCTCTCCTGCTGTTCTCCTTTTTCTTGTCTTTAGACTTACCCCACTTCTACTTCTACCACTATGACTACCACTCCATTACTATGACTACTAATATTGCCTCCCTTCACGCTCCTTTCTGTTTCTTGCGCCACAAAAACTACTTCCCCTACTTTCTACTACCATTACTATTTCTGCTACTTCCACTACCAGCATTACCTCTACCACTACTAGACTTCCTTCGTTTTTTCTCTCTTTGTCCCGTCCCTGTTCCCTTTGCTTATATATGTTCCCTCACTCTCGTGTGTTAGTATGAATTTTCAATGGTCAAAGTCGGACAGACAGGTCGTCATAAGCTTCTCTCTCCTTTGTGCGAGTTAATGAAAAGCAAGAGAGAGATGAGTCAATGAGAGGGAATATAATTAGTATTGAGAAACCATGACTCTCTAGCTGCCTACCTTCTTGAATAAGAGGTGATTACCTAAAAACTCTTTGTTGTCATTAGAAGGGAACTGGACAGATTCTTCAAAACAGCTCCTGATCATGTGGATTATGGTGCATACGTTGGACTGCAGGTGGCGGGCACCAACAGCTTGACAGATCAGGCCAGCAACCAGAAGGCTTGGTCTAGGACCGAACCGTGGGGTCGGTGACCTCCGGCAGCTACTTCAGGTAAACTCCACACTAAATCACCCTGCATGACATCTGAGGCAGCTGGAGGCACGGCTAGCCAGAACCCTCTAGGATGAGTCAACCATCTAAGAATATGTCTGTTTAACTAGCTGCTACAGCCTTCTCATGTTCCATGTTTTTTTAACGAAATTGGATGCATTGGCAGCGTGCTGCTACCATATTTTATGTAATAATTATACACTGGGAACAAAAGCTACCTATATATCCCTGTCATATTCCATCACTTAGGATGTAGGACATACAGTATGCCCAAATGCGTCAGTTTGAACTGGGAGACTTGCAGAGTTTTAGAATGAGGAAGGAAAAGGAGGAAGCATGGGGATGATACCTCAAGTCTAGGGACCCTCATGCCACCAATCCGTCTCGCACCTCGAGTTAGTAAACGCCATAAAGACGGTTTTTCTGTAAGTGTGTGTTGTTATTTTTATAGCCAACAGCGTTTTCATTATTCCCTACACAATTTGCGTCTGACCGGGAACCGAACCCCCAGTACTATAAAACCTGCCAAAATTTCGAGACGTCCTAGTCCACTGAGCCAGTAATGTTCAAATGCCAGGTGTCCAGTAACACTGGACATGTTACTCATGATGAGGACACATACGTGGCTAGGACTAAATTCATTCTGCTCCCTTCCGGTTGTAGTATTGTTACTGGCTTAAAACCAATTGTTAGTGGATATATTACTAAATATACGTATATATATATATATATATATATATATATATATATATATATATATATATATATATATATATATATATATATATATATATATATATATATATATATATATATATATATATATATATGTCGTGCCGAATAGGCAGAACTTGCGATCTTGGCTTAAATAGAAACGCTCATCTTGCCATATAGGACAAGCAAAAATTTGAGTATGCAATAATTTCGCCAAAATCATTCTGAACCTAACGAAAAAAATATATTTCACTGTGTTTGTTTAGTATTAAATTATTGTAAACAAATCTAAAATATATTTAATTGGGTTAGGCTAAAATAAATTGTTCTTGTTATAATAAGGTTAGATAAGTTTTCTAAGATTCTTTTGGTGCAAAATTAAAATTTTTTTGCATTAACATTAATGAAAAAAATATATCTTTAAAAGTATAAGAGAAAATTTCAGAAAGGACTTAATTTTAAATGAGTTCTTGCTAATTGACCAGTTTTACATATTCGGCACGACATATATATATATATATATATATATATATATATATATATATATATATATATATATATATATATTTTAATCGCTTTTGGCTTAAATAGCAACGCTTTTCTAGCCGAGTAAGGCAAGGGAAAATTTGTGGGCAGCTAGTCAAAATTCACGACGCTCTATCCCACTGGACCATACAATCCTGCAAACATTATTTGCTTAGCGTGGTTAGGCATGTTTTATGATGCTTGGACATACGTGGTTGTGGTAAGCACAGAGTTAATTTCATTATACTCGCCTGTGATTAACACGGGTTCGATCCTCGGCTGCCCACAGTTTGTTTAATAGCATTATTACTTAGTGTTTCGTGGTTACATTAATATATGGACTCCTCGTATTTTTTGGAATCGTGTTTCGTATTCTAGTTAATTATTTTGTTAATGAAAATGAATACTTTTTCATAATCCTAACTAAGAAGAAGAAAAAGAAGAAGATAAAGAAGAAGAAGAAGAAGAAGAAGAAGAAGAAGAAGAAGAAGAAGAAGAAGAAGAAGAAGAAGAAGAGGAAGAAGAAGAAGAAGAAGAGGAAGAAGAAATCAGCATAAGTAAAGTAAAACGGCTTTGAGTCTTAACTATGAACCGTAAAAGGAAACAAAAGTTTAGCAATAAAAAATATATATACACTACGTTTACACTCACTGAGACGCTCTAAAATATGCTTTTATCTTGATGAAGAGATTCCTCGAGCAATAAATCCCTTGAGAAGCATAAGCATATATGTTTATTCATATATAAAATAAACTTTCGCGCATGGTTCAATACACAATTACTTTCAGCTGAAAAAAAAAAAGAGAAAAAAAATGCTGAAAAAGTCCACAGAGTGTAACTGAAAGAAGCAATTAATTATAACTTTGCTTGGTTACCTGGCACGAAAATGGGTTTTATGAAATATGCACTTATTTTTCCAGTCAGATATGCGTTTGTTTTTCTCAGTCTGCAGTCAACTTTCTTCGTTGCTCAAACATTTACAAGCAGAGCCACAAATGCCACCAGCAATATATGTTTCATATTTTAAAAACCTTCTTCGCTGTCTCGCTGCTCTGCTTATATGGAGTTCTCAATAACCAATAAAACGTATCAGGTATAAACATGCAAGAAACAAGGCATGTTTTTTTTTTGTGAGAAATCTGTTCGAAGGTAGCTGGGAGAGCTTGAGCATGTCGTGAGAACACAAACACACACACACACACACACAGACACACACACACACACACACACACACACACACACACACACACACACACACACACACACACACACACACACACACACACACGCACACACACACTTAACAGGGAGGCAACAGCGAGTCATGGTCTGTGATGTAGTATCACAGTGGGCGCCTGGGACGAGCAGAGTCCCTCAGGGGTCAGTTCTGGGACCAGTGCTATTCTTGGTATAAGTGAACGACATGATGGAAGGCATATGCTTAGAAGTGACCCTGCTTGCCGATAATGTGAAGTTAATGAGGAGAATTAAATCAGATGAGGACCAGACAGGTGTACAAAGAGACCTGGACAGGCTAGACGCGTGGTCCAGCAACTGGCTCATAGAATTTAACCCCGCCAAATGAAAAGTCATGAAGATCGGAGAAGGGCAAAGAATACCGCAGACAGAGTATAGGCTAGGCGGCCAAAGACTGCAAATCACACTCAAGGAGAAAGATCTAGGGGTGAGTATAGTACCTCAGTAAGGAATCGTTCAAGACTTTATACACTGTGTACGTCAGGCCCATACTGGAATACGCAGCACCAGTTTGGAACCTACACCTGGTCAAACACGTCAAGAAATTAGAGAAAATGCAAAGGTTTGCAACAAGGCTGATTCCAGAGCAAAGGGGAATGTCCTACGAAGGTTAAGGGAAATCGGTCTGGCGACACTGGAGGACAGAAGGGTCAGGAGAGACATGATAACGACATACAAAATACTGCGTGGAATTGACAAGGTGGACAGAGACAGGATGTTCCAGCGATGGGACACAGAAACAAGATGTCACAAATGGAAGCTGAAGACTCAGATGAGTCAAATGGATGTTAGGAAGTATTTCTTCAGCCACAAAGTTGTTAGGAAGTGAAATAGTCTGGCAAGCGATGTAGTGGAGGCAGGAATCATACATAGTTTTAAGACGAGGTATGATAAAGCTCATGGAGCAGGGAGAGGGAGGACCCAGTAGCGGTCAGTGAAGAGGCGTGGCCAAGAGCTGAGTCTCGTCCCCTGCAGCCACAATTAGGTGAGTACAATTATGTGAGTACACACACACACACACACACACACACACACACACACACACACACACACACACACACACACACACACACACACACACACACACACATACACACACACACATACACACACACAGAGCTAAGAGGTATGTCCTACGAGGAGAGGTTAAGGGAAATCAACCTGACGACACTGGAGGACAGGAGAGATAGGGGGGACCTGATAACGACATACAAAATACTGAGAGGAATTGACAGGGTGGACAAAGACAGGATGTTCCAGAGATGGGACACAGCAACAAGGGGACACAGTTGGAAGTTGAAGACACAGATGAATCACAGGGATGTTAGGAAGTATTTCTTCAGCCACAGAGTAGTCAGGAAGTGGAATAGTTCGGGAAGCGATGTAGTGGAGGCAGGATCCATACATAGCTTTAAGCAGAGGTATGATAAAGCTCAAGGTTCAGGGAGAGTGACCTAGTAGCGACCAGTGAAGAGGCGGGGCCAGGAGCTTGGACTCGACCCCTGCAACCTCAACTAGATGAGTACAACCTCTTCCATCTCCCCCCTCTTTCCCCCTTCTCCCCCTCTCTCCCCCTCTCTCTCCCCCTCTCTTTGCCTTCTCTCTCTCTCTCTCCCTCCCTCTCTCTCTCTCTCTCCCTCTCTCCCTCCCTCTTTCTCTCTCTCCCTCTCTCTCTCTCTCCCTCCCTCTCTCTTTCTCTCTCTCTCTCTCTCTTCCCCATTTTCCCTTCTCACTCTCCCCCTCTCCTACCCTTCCCTTCACTCTCTCTCCCCCCTCTCTCACTCTCACTCTCACTCTCTCTTCCCCTTTTTCCTTCTCACTATCCCCCTCTCTTTCTACCTTCCCTTCTCTCTCTCTATCTCTCTTTCTCCCTCTCTCTCCATCTCTTCCCCATTTTTCCCTTCTCACTCTCCCCCTCTCCATCCCTTCCCTTCTCTCTCTTTACCTCTCTCACACTCTCTCACCCCCTTTCCCTTCTCACTCTTCCCCTCTCTCTCCTTCTTCTACCTTTCCCTTCTCTCTTCTCTCACAAAAAAAAAAAAATGGTGGGGACTCGCAGGAACCAAGGATCAGATGAGAATGGTTCTGGTAGGGAGGAGTGGATGGAGGAGCAGTGGAAAAGGATGGAACAAGAGTGGGAGAGAAAATTAGGAGAGCTTTCTGAAAAAATGGAGAAAGAGCTCTCTTCGAAATTGGAAAAGAGGTTGGAGAAGGAGACAAAGAATTGGGAGGCACAAGTCGAAACTGCAGTAGCCAAGATTAGGGTCCTAGAAGTTGAGATAAATAGGCTGAAGCGAGTTACAGGGGCAGTGACTAGAGAAGACATAGCATATGAAGCTGCGAGGCCGAACAGAAAGGAAGGAATTATGAATTATGCTAAGGTCATATCAGCCTGCCAAGGAGGGCCAAGGAGTGAAAGGGAAGAACAACTGGGTGCAGATGGAGAGGGTGATAGGTCGAATGCTGAGGCACAACCATGGTATCAAAAGCCACTGGAAAAATCAAGGGAGAAACTGACCACATACAGGCAGGATCCAAAGTCACAGAGGGTGAGGCAATGGGAGGAGGAAAGGGCAAAATCAGTGTTTATCCATGGGCTTCAGGAGAGAGAGGAAAGGACACACACTGAAAGGCAGCAGGAAGAAAGAAAGGAGATTGAGAAAATCATCACGGAAATAGGTGAAGAGATGGACGAGATTGTAAATTTTCAGAGAATAGGGGGGTACTCGAATGGGAGAAACCGACCAATCAAGCTGATTCTCAGAACGGAAACAGTGCGGAACAGGATCCTTCAAGAGAAACCACGATTGAAATACTCAGAAGAGTACAAGAGGGTGTTCCTAGACAGAGACAGAACACAATCAGAACGACAACACCCGAGGGAGAGGACAAAAAAGCGAAAGGAGCTAGGAAAAGAGACAAGGATGGAACCAGCAGAGGTCAGTCAGAGCAGAACAGAACAGCAAGGGCAAGCACACACACAACTATTCTCAGAACCATACAACCTATCACACCATCCCAACACACACTACAATCCATACCCACAGCCTCCACCCAACACCGAGCTATAGAATCCCACAGTATGCTAACAGGTCTCCCACCCTCACAGGCCCCCCAAACCACAGTGTTGGAAAGGAAACTGAAGGTATGGTACACAAACGCTGATGGAATAACAAATAAGTGGGAGGAGTGGCATGAAAGAGTCAAAGAGGCATCACCGGACATCTTAGCTCTCACAGAAACCAAGCTTACAGGTGTGATAACAGATGCCATCTTTCCAACGGGATACCAAATCCTGAGGAAAGACAGAGGGAACAGGGGGGGTGGAGGAGTGGCATTGCTGATCAAAAATCTCTGGAGTTTTGATGACCTGGAGAGAGGAGACAGCGGAGAAGAAAGTGATTACATAGCGGGAACGCTTCACTCTGGAGGTCCCAAGCTGGTAATAGCAGTGATGTATAACCCACCACAGAACAGCAGGAGGCCAAGGGAAGAGTACGACGAGAGCAATAGAGCGATGGTTGACACACTGGCTACAGTGGCCAGAGGAGCTCATGCATGCAGGGCAAAGCTCCTGATCTTGGGTGACTTTAACCACAAGGAGATCGATTGGGAGAACTTGGACCCGCATGGGGGCCAAGATACATGGAGGGCTAAGATGATGGAGGTGGTACTGGAAAATTTCATGTACCAACACTTAAGGGACACTACAAGAGAGAGAGGAGAGGATGAACCAGCAAGGCTGGACTTAGTATTCACCTTGAGTAGTGCAGATATCGAGGACATCACATATGAAAGACCCCTTGGGGCCAGTGACCATGTGGTTTTAAGCTTCAAATACACAGTAGAGCTACAAGTGGAGGGAGAAGCAGGAAGGCCAGGACGAATGAAGCCAAACTACAAGAAAGGGGACTACATAGGAATGAGGAACTTACTGAATGGGGTTCAGTGGGACAGAGAACTGGCAGGGAAGCCAGTTAATGAGATGATGGAATATGTAGCAACAAAATGCAAGGAGGCTGAGGAGAGGTTTGTACCCAAGGGTAACAGGAATAATGAAAAAGCCAGGATGAGCCCATGGTTCACCCAAAGGTGCAGGGAGGCAAAAACCAAGTGTGGTAGGGAATGGAAGAAATATAGAAGGCAAAGGACCCAGGAGAATAAGGAGAGCAGTCGTAGAGCCAGAAACGAATATGCACAGATAAGAAGGGAGGCCCAAAGACAATATGAAAATGACATAGCAGCGAAAGCCAAATCTGACCCGAAACTGTTGTACAGCCACATCAGGAGGTAATCAGGTAATCAGGTAATCAGGTAATCAGGCTAAGGAAGGAAGGAGGAGAGACAACAAGAAATGACCGTGAAGTATGTGAGGAACTCAACAAGAGATTCAAAGAAGTGTTCACAGAGGAGACAGAAGGGGCTCCAGAAAGACGGAGAGGTGGGGCACACCACCATGTGCTGGACACAGTGCACACAACCGAGGAAGAAGTGAAAAGGCTTCTGAGTGAGCTAGATACCTCAAAGGCAATGGGGCCAGATCACATCTCCCCATGGGTATTGAGAGAGGGAGCAGAGGCGCTATGTGTACCCCTAACAACAATATTCAATACATCTATCGAAACAGGGAGATTGCCTGAGGCATGGAAGACAGCAAATGTAGTCCCAGTCTTTAAAAAAGGAGACAGACATGAAGCATTAAACTACAGACCAGTGTCACTGACATGTATAGTATGTAAAATCATGGAGAAGATTATCAGGAGAAGAGTGGTGGAACACCTAGAAAGGAATGATCTCATCAACAGGGATGGGAAATCCTGTGTCACAAACCTACTGGAGTTCTATGACATGGTGACAGCAGTAAGACAAGAGAGAGAGGGGTGGGTGGATTGCATATTCTTGGACTGCAAGAAGGCGTTTGACACAGTTCCACACAAGAGATTGGTGCAAAAACTGGAGGACCAAGCAGGGATAACAGGGAAGGCACTACAATGGATCAGGGAATACTTGTCAGGAAGACAGCAGCGAGTCATGGTACGTGGCGAGGTGTCAGAGTGGGCACCTGTGACCAGCTGGGTCCCACAGGGGTCAGTCCTAGGACCAGTGCTGTTTCTGGTATTTGTGAACGACATGACAGAAGGAATAGACTCTGAGGTGTCCTTGTTTGCAGATGACGTGAAATTGATTAGAAGAATTCACTCGATCGAAGACCAGGCAGAACTACAAAGGGATCTGGACAGGCTGCAGACCTGGTCCAGCAATTGGCTCCTGGAGTTCAATCCCACCAAGTGCAAAGTCATGAAGATTGGGGAAGGGCAAAGAAGACCGCAGACGGAGTACAGTCTAGGGGGCCAGAGACTACAAACCTCACTCAAGGAAAAAGATCTTGGGGTGAGTATAACACCAGGCACATCTCCTGAAGCGCACATCAACCAAATAACTGCTGCAGCATATGGGCGCCTAGCAAACCTCAGAACAGCATTCCGACATGTTAATAAGGAATCGTTCAGGACCCTGTACACCGTGTATGTTAGGCCCATATTGGAGTATGCGGCACCAGTTTGGAACCCACACCTAGCCAAGCACGTAAAGAAACTAGAGACAGTGCAAACGTTTGCAACAAGACTAGTCCCAGAGCTAAGAGGTATGTCCTACGAGGAGAGGTTAAGGGAAATCAACCTGACGACACTGGAGGACAGGAGAGATAGGGGGGACATGATAACGACATACAAAATACTGAGAGGAATTGACAAGGTGGACAAAGACAAGATGTTCCAGAGATTGGACACAGTAACAAGGGGACACAGTAGGAAGTTGAAGACACAGATGAATCACATGGATGTTAGGAAGCATTTCTTCAGCCACAGAGTAGTCAGTAAGTGGAATAGTTTGGGAAGCGATGTAGTGGAGGCAGGATCCATACACAGCTTTAAGCAGAGGTATGATAAAGCTCACGGTTCAGGGAGAGTGACCTAGTAGCGATCACTGAAGAGGCGGGGCCAGGAGCTTGGACTCGACCCCCGCAACCTCAACTAGGTGAGTACAACTAGGTGAGTACACACACACACACACACACACACACACACACACACACATTAGTGTACACCCACATGCATTTAGAAAAGAAGTACATATT
>NW_027198909.1:0-37978 GCF_038502225.1 Cherax quadricarinatus
GTTAGTGTGAACAAAGTGTCTCAAAAAACACGATAAACACTTACAGAGAAGTGTGATCAACTTCTTAGTGATATTGTGTGAACAATTATTGATGAACAGTGTAACAACGAGTGTTGCAATCCAACAGTGTAGTGCAACATTCTTCAAAGAACACTATTCTTCAATCAACTCAACGGATATCCGGGCGTAATTACGGGTCAGATACATATACCCAGGTAAGTGTTCTAACTCGTGATGTACTACTATTGACTGCACAGTTGAGTATAAAGTTGTGAGTTAGTCACTTATCATAAACCCCGGTGATATGCGGACCTTTGAGTCCACACACGAAAGTTTGTCAGCCATCAGTAAATGAAATATGCTGACATAACACCCCCTAGGGGTAATTTATTGTTTACATAATATGATTTATTCCAGCCCATTGAGAGATGATCATGACAACAATTCAAGACCTCGTCTGCAGGGGCGGCTGTGTAGACGATTTGCTGTCTTTTATCAGCTAAGTGTTCCCTATATTTAAAATTATAGCTTAGTTGGTAAGCCATTTCTCAACACTAATAGCAGATGTCTAGATGCTAGCTGCTAACAGATGGGTAGATCCTGGCGAGTATCAAGTGATTAGGTCTATGCTACAAGTATATAGTTAGATCGTGGCTAGTAGCAGATGGATAGGCTCAGCCAATTAACACATGACTAAAGCCTGAGCCAGGGTCGTACTACCTCTGTTTAACCTGTTTAGAGCGAGATAGTGTAGCCCAGAGGAGGTATTATGGCTCAAGCGAAGGAGTATAGTCCAGGCTAGGTAGTATGGCCTAGATCATGTAGCATAGGCCCAGGCGAGGTATAGAGACCAGACGAGGTATTATGAACCAGGCGAGGTTTACCTGGAATTTACCTGGAGAGGGTTTCGGGGGTCAACGCCCCCGCGGCTCGGTCTGAGACCAGTCATCATGGTGGATCAGGATCTGATCACCCAGGCTGTTAATGCTGGCCGCACGCAAACTGACTCATGAACCCCAGCCCGGTTGGTCAGGTACTGACCTTTGAGGTATTAAGAACCATGCCATGTATAATGGACCAGACTAGGTATTAAGAACCAGGTCAGGTATTAAGAACCAGGTCAGGTATTATGGCCCAGGCGAGGTATTATGGACCAGGTGAGGTAGTACGACTTAAAAATTTGTATATTATGTACCCATAATAATACCCATATTATGTACCAGTTTTCTAACAACTGGTCAGTCTTGGAGAAAAGCTTGCATTAATTTCGACCTATGTAGTTTCCAATTAGTGTATTTTGGAAAATGGAAAAAAATGAAATACTGCTTTTCATGCTATAGGTTCTGATTGTCGCCTCTGATTAGCTTAAACCCTTCCAAGCTGATTGCTTAATAATGTAGCTCCTGGAGTGTCTGTGTAAGGTTTGAATTGTATTTGTGCTAGTGTAATATCTTAATTAATCATTTTTAATGGCGAAATTATGACATTATGATGACTTGTAAATATCTCTTCTGATTCCCTTCAAATCTTCATATATAATATTTAACTGCATTATCAACTTATGTCGTACTTTGCACAATTTAAATCACATGCATTGAGGCGCTGGGGTCAGGGTTCATAGAATACAGGGGTACTTTTTTGGGTCGCGCAGGGACCGAAGTATATCTAATTTAAATTGAGATTACCAAGAACACTCCCAGAATGATGATGATGGTAGCGACGGCGGTACTGGTATTGGTATTAATGGTAGCGGTATCGGTATTGGTGGTGCTGGTGGCCGTGGCTGCGGTGGTGATGGTGGTGGTGGAGGTGGAGGTTGTATGTGGAAGTAAGGAAGCCGGCAGTTTGATAATAGGTAATGGAGCGGGAGGGCTTGAACCGGGGACCAGGAGTTAGGTGATGACAGCGGTGATACAGCAGTGGTGGCAGCAATGGGATGGTGAGGGCACCCTACATGGCTCTGAGAGGAGCCACGCAGAGTACTGGCATCTCTGTGGGAAGGACACATTGAAAGATTCGCTCATCATGATAGTGCCGCAGAATGTTTGACACCTACTTGTGGAGTTGTCAGTGTAATTCAGAGGACTGGGGAGGGGTTGTTAAGGTGTTGTAAGCATTAAGGTAGGAAGAAACAAAACTGGACTACCAAGGTCTAAAAATGTCGGATTGGAAGGAGAGACAATGGGCATTCCAGAATTGATTGGAGAGAGGCGTTGTAAGAAGTTTTGATTGCTAGAACTTGAACATACATTTGGTTTGTTTAACCATGTTTGATCTGAATGGCAACAAGTACTGTTTGTGGTTTGTTGCGCTGTCTGAATGTGGTGCAACATTTATGAATAAATTCATGAAAACTGACTAGCTGGATGAGTCCTTGAGGTGGGACTCTGAAGGAGGGATATAATTACTGATATTACGAATACAGGGAGCACATACAAGGCCCGTTGCACCTGTTAGTAACCAAAGATAGCAACCAACGAGCAACCTGGCAATAGAGGGGGTTGTTTTTCTTTGTAAGTATATTCCTTCACCACTGTACAGTATTTATAAAGTGAATCAGCAGTACGACGATAAAACAAAGAAAAGAGCCACTCATAGTAGCAGGTTACATTTCTGAATACAAGAGATGACATGAGTGGTTCAGACCACTTAAGTGAGAGTGACTCACAGCCAGGCATTATTATTATTATTATTATTATTATTATTATTATTATTATTATTATCATGGGGAGCGCTAAACCCGTAGGATTATACAGCGCATGTGGGGGAGGTATGGAAGGTATTCAGACTCAATTCAGGGAACTGGAGCACAGATCCAATTCCCTAGATCAAGAGCCCCTCACCAGCATCAAGGAACTTCCCTTGAGAGGCACAGCCAGGCAGACTCACCTTGGTTGATGAGATGCATCTCACGCTGTTCGTCGGTTACACTGCTTGGCAATTACTACAGCACTGGGGCCCCAGAACTGCTATATTATGAATTGCTAGTTCTCTGGTTGATAGGGCATGCCAATGGGTGTGTGATTAAAGTCGAATAAACTGTAACATTCGGCTCACGCTACAGGGAGGGTCCCTAGACTGAGATGTCTCCACACTTCTCCCGAAAGGGTTATTGAACAAGTGATGATAAATGAGTTTCTTTGTTTATAAGTCGTAAAACCCTGGCGGGAGGTGGCTGGCGAACGCCTAGCAAACATTATTGCCTCGTTATGAGTCAGAAGTTAGTTTATTTAGGGATTTGTTGTTTCGTCAGTGACGTTCTAGGCTGAGATTGCTGAGCACACAAAACACATGCATTATTTATTCTAGTAATTTCAAGCAGAGTGCAGTATAGTAACGCACCAGATAGAGCACGGTTTAAGTAAAATGTACATAAATACTGAATACTCATAATAAGTTACTGAACATGACTCAGGAAATCGTAATGAATGATTGCAAACAAACCATATCACGGGCGGGGAGTTTTATGACTCTCTGATCACGGGTTCTGTCCCCACCCGTAGCCCGGTGGCCTGGTGGCTAAAGCTCCCGCTTCACACACGGAGGGCCCGGGTTCGATTCCCGGCGGGTGGAAACATTTCGACACGTTTCCTTATACCTGTTGTCCTGTTCACCTAGCAGCAAATAGGTACCTGGGTGTTAGTCGACTGGTGTGGGTCGCATCCTGGGGGACAAGATTAAGGACCCCAATGGAAATAAGTTAGATAGTCCTCGATGACGCACTGACTTTCTTGGGTTATCCTGGGTGGCTAACCCTCCGGGGTTAAAAATCCGAACGAAATCTTATCTTATCTTATGGTAAGTTACTGAAGCTATATGCCAAGTACTGTGTAGAAGCCTACTTCCAGCATTGTTATTGCCTGTAAACCCCTCAAGGAAGGTTCCTTGATGTTGGTGAGGGGCTCTTGATTGAGGGAATTGGATCTGTGCTCCAGTTCCCCGAATTAAGCCTGAATGCCTTCCACATCCCCCCCCCCAGGCGCTGTATAATCCTCCGGGTTTAGCGCTTCCCCCTTGAATATAATAATATTGCCTGTAAATATTATCAATTTAGCCATCTTTCTTTATTAAATTAAAGTTCTCAGGTTCTCATTGTATAATCCCACCTAAACCATATAGCCCCAAAACACTATTAAGATCTCATTGAGGTAAATTATAATGACTCCGTAATGAGTACAGACAACTATTACAAAGCCAGAAAGAGGCTGGAGGGGTATCAATAGGTTGACCTAGTATTCTCAGATAGATGTCTATATGTTAACAAACATCGCATGTGTAACAACCTACGAATCTTGAGACAAAGTAGGCAGTACTATCCACATCAAGCCAGACCACATAATTTTGTCGCCAAGCGTACTAGGCTTTTCCTCCAGAACTTGTAGCACCTTCCAAGTGATTAGTTTCTCATCTTTTCTCCTACGTACATTCACTGACCCAAAGAAAGATATTAGAATGCTTATAATCATTAAGACAAATAATAATAATAATAATAATAATAATAATAATAATAATAATAATAATAATAAAAATAATAATAATAATAATAATAATAATAATAATAATAATAATAATAATAATAATAATAATAATCAAACTAAGCATTAAACACGAGAGTTAAACAGTATCTTCAGACACAGTACGCAGAACTATCCGCACCAACGCAGACGACACTTAGCTCACTGGCTACCAGAGTTATGTGATTGCTCCAGAGCCAGTAGTACGAGGTTGGCGATTAATTTTTCAGCAAACCATGTTAAGTAGGCAGCCCAAATCACGATTTTAACCGCTATATAATGCTTAATATAACTTGAAAAAGAGTTGATATCCATTTGTCGTATTCATAACCTCTTTCATTGTTGGTAACCAGGGTAGAGCTGCTGCTAGCCAAGATCTGGTCATAGACCAAACCTTGCTAACTGTTGGTAGCTAGGACCTAGCTATCCGTTGGTAAGGAGGCTCTAGTTATCTGTCATTAGCCAGTACCTAGATATCCGATGGTATCTAGGATCTAAATACCAACGGATATCTAGGTACTCCTTGTGGCTAAGACTTAGTTCTCTGTTGGTAGCCGAGATCAGATATCCGTTGGTAGCTAGGACTCAGCTATTAGTAGATAAGACCTGGCTCTGATGGTAGCTATGGCGTAGATATCCACTGACAGCTAGATGTTCGTGGGTAGCTAGGGACGTAGATACCCGCTGGTAGATAAGATTTAGCTGTCTCTTTGTAGCTAGGATCTAGCTGTCTCTTTGTAGCTAGGATCTAGCTGTCTGTTGATAGCCAGGATGGAGCTATCCATAGATAAGCATAGCCTAGCTATCCGTAGGAAGCCAGGATCTATTATCTAGAGAAGAGGTATCTGATGGTAAGACCTAGCAGTCTGTTGGTGGCTAGGTTCTAGATATCTGATGGTCTGCTTGCAATGACAACAAAGATATGTACACTAGCATCGACAACACAACCCGTGAAAGGCAACACTTGTCATCACATTTCAATGATTTCAGTGTTAGCTCCTGTCATTTCGAAAGGATCTATCCCTGTTCTTCTCGCTCCCTCCCCCCCTCTCTCTCTACTCGTCAGCTCCTTCTTCTTATCTGTCTTTCTACATCATATTTCCTTAACACCTATCCTTTCTCTCCCGCCCATGTCTTTATTCTTAACCCACTCCCACTCTCTTCTCTCCTTCACTTTTCCATGTATTCCTTTCGAAGTTCGTCCATTTTTAACCGTACTTTCCACCCATCCTTCCCTCTCATGTGCTTTCTTTCCATCCTACACTCCTTTTTCTATACTTTTTTCTCTTCAGTTCTTCTCTTTTCAGGCCTTCCCCGACTTTCCCCACTCACTTGTCTGCCTCTTATACCCTCTTGTTTCGCCTACCAGACAAGGGACTCTTAACAGCAGGTTACTTCACGTATTCATGGATTAATTTCCAGTGAAAGCTGGAGAGTGTAGCCTTTGTGTGAAAAACAGGGAAGGGAATGTTGGATAAAAAAAGGTGCACATTGAAAATTTATGAGGGTTATGGAGAACGTAGAAAGAAGATGATGAGAGAAAGAAGTTCAAACAATTTTAGGCAAAGAGAGGAAAGTAGGATCAAGTGCATCAATATGAAATAATATAGAGTGAGGTCGTCAGCTTCATACAGAAGTAAGTCAGACTGGTGAAGAGAGTTGCACACAGCCAGTATTAGTCTAGATATCATTATTATTATAATCAAGGGGGAAGCGCTAAACTTGTAGGATTATACAACGCTTGTGGGAGGGGGGGATGTGGAAGGCATTCAGGCTTAATTCAGGGAACTAGAACACAGATCTAATTCCCTAGATCAAGAGCCCCTCACCAGCGTCATGGAACCTTCCTTGACGGGATTAGTCTAGATCAGTGGTTCTTAACCATAGTTCCATCGAACCCCAGGGGTTCGGTGAGTCAGTCTCAGGGGTTTGGCGGAGGTCACACACACACACACTGGAATCGGAGACATTTTTGTACCAGAGGAACTGAAGCAAGTAATTGCCATGCACTTAGATGAGCTCACAAAGTCTCTCGACGGATACTTCCCGAGCAGAGAGTCATATCCAGCGTGGGTGAGACAGCCGTTCACGTTCAGTGTTGCGACAGCATATTTCAATGATGAATACCTGGAGGACCCCTGCCTGGTCCTCCTGCTTTTGCACCAATCTCTTGTGTGAGACTGTGACAATCGCCTTCTTACAGTCAAAGAAAATGCAATCAACTCACCCCTCTCTCTCTCTTGTCTTACAGCTGTCACCCTGTCATAGAACTCCAGTAGTCTTGTGACACAGGATTTCCCATCCCTAAAACAGTGCTGGCTGTCGTTGATAAGCTCATTTCTTTCTAGGTGCTCCACCACTCTTCTCCTGTTAATCTTTCCCATGACTCTGCATACTATACATATCAGTGACACTGGTGTGTAGTTTAATGCTTCGTGTCTGTCTCCTTTTTTAAAAATTGGAACTACATTTGCTGTCTTCCGCACCTCAGGTAGTCGCCCTGTTTTGATAGAAGTGTTGAAGATTGTTGTTAGTGGTACACAAGGCACCTCCGCTCCTTCTCTCAGGACCCATGGAGAGATGATATCCGGCCCCATCGCCTTTGAGGTGTCTAGCTCGCTTAGCAGCCTCTTCACTTTTTCCTTGGTTGTATTTATTGTGTCCAACACTTGATGGTGTACCCCACCTCTCCGTCTTTCTGGAGTCCCTTCTGTCTCTTCCGTGAACACTTCTTTGAATCTCATGTTGAGCTCCTCACATACTTCACGGTCGTTTTTGTGATGTCTCCTCCTTCCTTCCTCAGCCTGATTACCTGGTCCTTGACTTTTGTTTTCCTGATGTGGCTGTACAACAGCTTCGGGTCAGATATGGCTTTCACTGCTGTGTCATTTTCGTATTGTTGTTGGGCCTCGTTTCTTACCTATGCATGACTCACGAAATCGTAATGACACGATTGCAAACAAACCATACCCCGGCCGGGATTGAACCCGCGGTCAGAGAGTCTCAAAACTCCAGCCCGTCGCGTTAGCCACGGGCTGGAGTTTTGAAACTCTCTGACCGCGGGTTCAATCCCGGCCGGGGTATGGTTGGTTTACCTGTGCATATTCATTTCTGGCTCTACTATTGCTCTCCTTATTCTCCTGGGTCCTTTGCCTTCTATACTTCTTCTGTTCTCCAGCACACTTGGTTTTGGGCTCTCTACACCTTTTGGTGAACCACGGGCTCATCCTGGGTTTCTTGTTATTTTTGTTACCATTGGGCACAAACCTCTCCTCAGCTTTCTTGCATATTGTTGTCACCATCTTGTTTACTGACTTCCCTGCCCACTGAACCCCATGCAGGGAATTCTTCATGCCTGTGTAGTCCCCTATCTTGTAGTTTGGCTTCATTCGTCCTGCCCTTCCTGCTTACCCCTCTACTTCTAACTCGACTATGTATTCGAAGCTGAGAGCCACGTGGTCACTGGCCCCGAGGGGTATTTCATATGTGATGTCCTCAGTACCTGCAGTACTCATGGTGAATACTAGGTCCAGTCTTGCTCTGTGTGTGTGTGCTCAAGTGTGTGCTCACCTATTTGTGGTTGCAGGGGTCGAGTCTTAGCTCCTGGCCCCGCCTCTTCACTGGTTGCTACTGGGTCCTCTCTCTCCCTGTGTGTGCATGTGCATGCTTGTGTGTGTGTGTGTGTGTGTGTACTCACCTAGTTGTACTCACCTAGTTGCGGTTGCAGGGGTCGAGTCCAAGCTCCTGGCCCCGCCTCTTCACTGGTCGCCACTAGGTCACTCTCCCTGAACCATGAGCTTTATCGTACCTCTGCTTAAAGCTATGTATGGATCCTGCCTCCACTACATCTCTTCCAAAACTATTCCACTTCCTGACTACTCTGTGGCTGAAGAAATACTTCCTAACATCCCTGTGATTCATCTGTGTCTTCATCTTCCAACTGTGTCCCCTTGTTGCTGTGTCCAGTCTCTGGAACATCCTGTTTTTGTCCACCTTGTCAATTCCTCTCAGTATTTTGCAAGTCGTTATCATGTTTCCCCTATCTCTCCTGTCCTCCAGTGTCGTCAGGTTGATTTCCCTTAACCTCTCCTCGTAGGACATACCTCTTAGTTCTGGGACTAGTCTTGTGGCAAACCTTTGCACTTTCTCTAGTTTCTTTACAGGCTTGGCTAGGTGTGGGCTCCAAACTGGTGCCGCATACTCCAATATGGGCCTAATGTACACGGTGTACAGGGTCCTGAACGACTCCTTATTAAGATGTCGGAATGCTGTTCTGAGGTTTGCTAGGCGCCCATATGCTGCAGCAGTTATTTGGTTGATGTGCGCTTCAGGAGATGTGCTGGTGTTATACTCACCCCAAGATCTTTTTCCTTGAGTGAGGTTTGTAGTCTCTGGCCCCCTAGGCTGTACTCCGTCTGCGTTCTTCTTTGCCCTTCCCCAATCTTCATGACTTTGCACTTGGTGGGATTGAACTCCAGGAGCCAATTGCTGGACCAGGTCTGCAGCCTGTCCAGATCCCTTTGTAGTTCTGTCTGGTCTTCGATCGAATGAATTCTTCTCATCAACTTCACTTCATCTGCAAACAGGGACACCTCAGAGTTTATTCCTTCTGTCATGTCGTTCGCAAATACCAGTAACAGCACTGGTCCTAGAACTGACCCCTGTGGGACCCCGCTGGTCACAGGTGCCGACTCTGACACCTCGCCACGTACCATTACTCGCTGCTGTCTTCCTGACAAATATTCCCTGATCCATTGTAGTGCCTTCCCTGTTATCCCTGCTTGGTCCTCCAGTTTTTGCACTAATCTCTTGTGTGGTACTGTGTCAAACGCCTTCTTGCAGTCCAAGAAAATGCAATCCACCCACCCCTCTCTCTCTTGTCTTACTGCTGTCACCTTGTCATAGAACTCCAGGAGGTTTGTGACACAGGATTTCCCGTCCCTGAAACCATGTTGGGTGCTGTTGATGAGATCATTCCTTTCTAGGTGTTCCACCACTCTTCTCCTGACAATCTTCTCCATGACTTTGCATACTATACATGTCAGTGACACTGGTCTGTAGTTTAGTGCTTCATGTCTGTCTCCTTTTTTAAAGATTGGGACTACATTTGCTGTCTTCCATGCCTCAGGCAATCTCCCTGTTTCGATAGATGTATTGAATATTGTTGTTAGGGGTACACATAGCGCCTCTGCTCCCTCTATCAGGACCCATGGAGAGATGTTATCTGGCCCCATTGCCTTTGAGGTATCTAGCTCACTCGGAAGCCTCTTCACTTCTTCCTCGGTTGTGTGTACCGTGTCCAGCACCTGGTGATGTGCCACACCTCTCCGTCCCTTTGGAGCCCCTTCTGTCTCCTCTGTGAACACTTCTTTGAATCTCTTGTTGAGTTCCTCACATACTTCACGGTCATTTCTTGTTGTCTCTCCTCCTTCCTTCCTTAGCCTGATTACCTGGTCCTTGACTGTTGTTTTCCTCCTGATGTGGCTGTATAACAGCTTCGGGTCAGATTTGGCTTTCGCTGCTATGTCGTTTTCATATTGTCGTTGGGCCTCCCTTCTTATCTGTGCATATTCGTTTCTTGGTCTACGACTGCTCTCCTTATTCTCCTGGGTCCTTTGCCTTCTATATTTCTTCCATTCCCTAGCACACTTGGTTTTTGCCTCCTTGCACCTTTGGGTGAACCATGGGCTCTATAAGTTTATTCTCTATAAGGATTACAATGCTGAGTTTACAGAAATTTGGTTATTGTTTGGTTTACATGTAGTAAAATTGTGATTACAGAGTGTACCACTAGAACGCTTAGCATGGCTAGGCATTTCGGGCATACTTAGTTTTATTCTTAATTGTAAAATATTACAAATTATGAGGTAAGTTGGTCTTATGGCTAAGTGACTAAATACTAGTTTATGAGTTTAGCAATGTGAATGCTTTTGTTTTGGCACAGTATATAGTTTCAGTATTGGAGCATCACAGGATTCATTATTTTAAGACTGAGATTAATATTTCTGTTTATGGTCAAATGAGTGAGCGAGTGTAAGTGTGAACCACCAGGTGGTATTCGTGTAGTTAGTTGACGGGGTGTATCAGGGAGATAAGATGTTTTCTAATGGTAGTTTTGAAGGTGATGAATGTGTCTGCAGTTCTAGAGTTCTCAGGTAGGGTATTCCAGATTTTAGGGCCTTTGACATACATTGAATTTTTGTAAAGGTTTAGTCGGACACGGGGAATGTCGTAGAGATGTTTGTGTCTGGTGTTATGCCTGTGGGTTCTGTCACAACTATCAAGAAAGCATTTTAGGTCAAGGTTGATATTAGAGTTTAAGGCCCTGTAGATATAGATTGCACAGTAGTAAGTGTGGATGTACTGAACTGGGAGTAAGTTTAGATCTCTGAAGAGTGGGGGGGTGTGCTGCCAGGGATTGGATTTAGTGATTATTCTTACTGCAGCTTTTTGTTGGGTTATTATTGGCTTTAGGTGTGTTGCTGCAGTTGATCCCCAAGCACAAATAGCATAGGTGAGGTATGGATAAATAAGTGAGTGGTATAGTGTGAGAAGGGCATTTTGCGGCACGTAGTATCGTATCTTGGAGAGGATCCCAACCGTTTTGGATACTTTTTTGGCTATATGCTGGATATGGGTGCTGAAATTCAGGTTGTTGTCAAGGTATAAGCCTAGGAATTTTCCCCCATTATTTCTGGTAATTAGAGTGTTGTCAATCTTAATGCTAATTTGTGCATCTCCTGCTCTGCTACCAAACATAATATAGTAAGTTTTGTCAGTGTTAACCGTAAGTTTATTGGCTGTCATCCAAGTCGATATTTTAATCAGCTCCTCATTCACAATGGTGTTGAGGGTGGCAAGATTAGGGTGAGAGATGACATAAGTCGTGTCATCAGCAAAGAGAATGGGTTTCAGGTTTTGGGATACGTTTGGAAAGTCATTGATGTATATGAGGAAGAGCAGGGGACCAAGGACACTTCCCTGCGGAACTCCAGTATCAAGTGGCCATGTTGCTGATGCTGTGTCTTTAATGGTGACGTACTGATACCTATTAGTAATGTAAGATTTGAAATAAGCAAGCGCATGGCCTCTTATACCGTAGTGGTCAAGTTTGTGGAGTAGGATTTGGTGGTTTACTGTGTCAAAAGCTTTTCTTAGGTCAATAAAAATTCCTAGTGGATATTCCTTATTTTCCAATGCTGTGTAAAGCAGATCTAGCATTTTTATGATTGCACCATTAGTGCTTTTATTTTTCCTGAATCCAAACTGGCAGGGGTTGAGTATGTTTTGAGCCGTTATAAATGAATACAGTCTCTTGTACACGAGTTTCTCAAAGATTTTGGATAGCAATGGTAAGTTAGATATTGGCCTATAGTTGTTTAAGTCTGTAGGGTCACCACCTTTATGTATTGGTGTAACCCTTGCCATCTTGAGTAGTTTCGGGAAGGTGCTAGTCTCTATTGACTTGTTAAAAAGTAATGAAATAGCATGCGAAAGGACATGGGCCGCTCGCTTGTACAGTAATGGTGGGACATGAGACAGATTCCCCGAGTTATTTTTAAGTGACTTTATGATCCCAATGACTTCCGTGGGCTCAGTTGGTGCAAGATAGAAGGAATTAGGGAAATTACCATCTAGGTAGTCCCCGGCATGGGCATTGGTATGTGGGATTTTACTGGCGAGATTAGATCCTATGTTTGAGAAGAAGTCGTTTATCTTGTTAGCTGTGTCATTGGGATGTAGTGGTGTTTCATTAGGTTTAGTTAGGACAATATTCTTGGTTTTTCTCAGTTTGTGGGTCCCTAGAATCTGAGAGAGTGTTTTCCAGGTCTTTTTTATATCTCCTCTAGTGTCTGTGAATCTACTGGAGTAGTATAGTTGTTTGGCTTTTTTTATTACTTTGGTGAGAGCTGATGAATAGTGTTTAAGAGTATCTTTGTGTATTAAGCCCTGTCTATATTGCTTTTCATATTGGTGTTTCTTGTCTATGGATTTCAGAATGGTGCTGGTTAGCCATGGGCAACCAAGCCGTTTGTTTGTGATCTGTTTTGTTTTTATAGGACAATGTTTGTTGTATAGTCTAAGTAATTTGTTAAGAAAGATGTCTGTCCAGTCATCAATACCATTGGCCTTGGAGAATTCTGTAGGCCAATCAACAGTCTCTAGGTCAGCTGTGAACTTCCTTACTGAGGCCTCGTCATGGAGTCTAAATGAGACTTTGTTGTATTCAAGTGGTGGTTTACTAATGTTTGTCAGGAGGAAGGTAGGGTAGTGGTCTGTAGTGCTATCTGTGATTATCCCTGATTTAAGGGGGGCTAGTATATTGGTCCATATGTGGTCTATTATGGTTGCACTTGTCTCAGTGAGCCTGGTTGGTTTAGTTATTGTTGGTATGAGAAGTGTGTTGTTCATATTGTTGATGAAATCAGTTACAGGCTGATCATCTAGTAAGCCAAGGTTGATGTTGAAGTCTCCAGCTAAGAGAAGGTGGTGCTTATTCATTTGTCTGTTTGTTATTAGTGACTTTAATTTCTCACTGAAATTTGGGATGTTTGTGTGAGGTATCCGGTAAATGGCACCGATTGTTATAGGCGTCTTAAGGTTTTTTACAGTAAAATTAGCAAAAATGTATTCCCCATATTCATCACTAAAGCAAGTGGTGCTAAGACAAGATAATTGGTTAGAGTAATAGATTGCAATACCACCCCCAACTTGGTTTGTTCTGCAGTTGTGAATTGCTGTGTATCCTGGTAGAGGGTAGATATCTATTGTGTCCTGCTTAAGCCAGGTCTCAGTAAGAATAATGCAGGAGAAGGGTGTCTTTAGTGATTCAAGGAGTGCTAGGAGGTCATCATAGTGTTTGCTTAAGGACCTGATGTTGTAGTTAAGTACTGATAGACTTTTAGCATCCTGGCTTTTTCATTATTCCTGTTTCCCTTGGGTACAAACCTCTCCTCAGCCTCCTTGCACATTGTTGCTACATATTCCATCATCTCATTAACTGGCTTCCCTGTCAGTTCTCTGTCCCACTGAACCTCGTTCAGGAAGTTCCTCATTCCCGTGTAGTCCCCTTTCCTGTAGCTTGGTTTCATATGTCCTGGCCTTCCTGCTTCCCCCTCCACTTGTAGCTCTACTGTGTATTCGAAGCTCAAAACCACATGATCGCTGGCCCCAAGGGGTCTTTCATATGTGATGTCCTAAATATCTGCACTGCTCAAGGTGAATACTAAGTACAGTCTTTCTGGCTCATCCTCTCCTCTCTCTCTTGTAGTGTCCCTTACGTGTTGGTACATGAAGTTTTCCAGCACCACCTCCATCATCTTAGCCCTCCATGTATCTTGGCCTCCATGTGGCTCCAAGTTCTCCCAGTCGATCTCCTTGTGGTTAAAGTCGCCCATGATCAAGAGCTTAGCCCTGCATGCATGAGCTCTTCTGGCCACTGCAGCCAGTGTGTCAACCATCGCTCTATTGCTCTCGTCATACTCATGCCCTGGTCTCCTGCTGTTCTGTGGTGGGTTATACATCACTGCAATTACCACCTTGGGACCTCCAGAGTGAAGCGTTCCCGCTATATAATCACTTTCTTCTCCGCTGTCTCCTCCAGCTCATCAAAATTCCATCGGTGTTTGATCAGCAGTGCCACTCCTCCACCCCCCCTGTTCCTTCTGTCTTTCCTCAGGATCTGGTATCCCGTTGGAAAGATGGCATCTGTTATCATATCTGTAAGCTTGGTTTCTTTGAGTGCTATGATGTCCAGTGATGTCTCTTTGACTCTTTCGTGCCACTCCTCCCACTTGTTTGTTATTCCATCAGCGTTTGTGTACCATACCTTCAGTTTCCTTTCCAATACTGTGGTTTGGGGGGCCTGTGGGGGTGGGAGACCTGGTAGCATACTGTGGGATTCTATGATTGGGGGTTGGGTGGAAGCTGTGGGTATGGATTGTAGTGTGTATTGGGATGGTGTGATAGGTTGTGGGGTTCTGAGGATAGTTGTGTGTGTGCTTGCCCTTGCTTCTCTGTTCTGCTCTGACTGACCTCTGCTGGTTCCATCCTTGTTTCCTTTCCTATCTCCTTTCGCTTTTTTGTCCTCTCCCTCAGCTGCTGTCTCTCTGTTTGTGTTCTGTCTCTGTCTAGGAACACCTTCTTGTACTCTTCCGAGTTTTTCAACCTTGGTTTCTCTTGGAGGATCCTGTTCCTCACTGTTTCTGTCCTGAGAATCAGCTTGATCGGTCGGTTTCTCCTCTTCACGTACCCCCCTATTCTCTGAAAATTTACAATCTCGTCCATGTCTTCTCCCCCTATTTCCGTGATGATTTTCCCAATCTCCTTTCTTTCTTCCTGCCGTCTTTCAGTGTGTGTCTTTTCCTCTCTCTCCCGAAGCCCATGGATAAACACTGATTTTGCCCTTTCCTCCTCCCATTGCCTCTCCCTCTGTGACTCTGGTTTCTGTCTGTATATGGTCATTTTCTCCCTTGATTTTTCCAGTGGCTCTTGGTAGCATGGTTATGCCTCAGCATTCGACTTATCTCCCTCTCTATCTGCACCCAGCTGCTCTTTCCTTTTACTCCCTGACCCTTCTTTGCAGGCTGATATGACCTTAGCATAATTCATATCTCCTTCCTTCCTGTTCATCCTCTCAGCTTCATATTCTGTGTCTTCTCTGGTCACTGCCCCTGAGACTTGCTTCAGCCTGTTTACCTCAAATTCTAGGACCCTTACCCTGTCTACTGCAGTTTCGACTTGTGCCTCCCATTTCTTCGTCTCCTTCTCCAACCTCTTTTCCCATTTCGCAGAGAGCTTTTTCTCCATTTTTTCAAAAAGCTCTCCTAATTTTCTCTCTCATTCGTGTTCCATCCTTTTCCACTGCTCCTCCATCCATTCTCATCTGATCCTTGGTTCCTGCGAGTCCCAACCATTTTTTTTATAGTAAAGGAAAGAGAGAGAAAGAGAGAAAGAGAGAGAGAAAAAGAGAGAAAGAGAGAGAGAGAGAGAGAGAGAGAGAGAGAGAGAGAGAGAGAGAGAGAGAGAGAGAGAGAGAGAGAGAGAGAGAGAGAGAGAGAGATGGGACCACCTCTACTAGTAGTCAAGAGAAGGCGGACCTCTTTGCTGAACACTTTGCTACCAAAATGCAAGTTCCTGATCCAGCAAGGGACCCTCCTTGGCTAGCTGCAAGAACTGTGTCAAAACTGTCAGTGGTGACAATAAGGCAGGAGGAGGTGCATTTCCTACTTAAATCGCTTGACCAAGAAAAGGCTGTGGGCCCAGACAAGTTGAGCCCAAGATTGTTGAGAAGATGTGCAGACCAGCTAGCAGCACCTCTAACTCGCATCTTTCAGCACTGCCTAGTACAGTGTAAATGGCCCTCCCCATGGAAAGAGGCAAATGTAGTCCCTGTTCACAAAAAGAAGAGCAGAGCAGAAATCAGCAACTACAGACCAGTGTCACTCCTGTCAATCACTGGTAAGATCCTTGAGACAATAATCTCAAGACAAATGACAGAGTTTTTTGACTACCACTCACTACTTTGTGATCGTCAATATGGCTTCAGGAAAGGTTACTCTGCTGCTGATCTGTTGTTAAACCTCTCCACTAAGTGGCACCAGTCACTGGATGAATCCAAAGTCAGCTGTGTGGTAGCACTGGACATTGCTGGCGCTTTCGACCGGGTGTAGCACCAGGGCCTCTTAGCAAAACTTCAAGCACTGGGAATTGCAGGCTCTACGCTATGTCTCCTCAGTGATTACCTTCATGGTAGATCTCTAAGTGTAGTTCTCAATGGAATGGAATCAGCAAGACATCCTATTGGGGCAAGTGTTCCACAAGGAAGCGTGCTGGGTCCATTGTTATGGAATGTCTACTTCAACGACCTTCTTCATCTCATCCCAGAATCACATGCATATGCAGACGACTGTACACTGACATTCACTTATCCAAGAGAAGAAATGCCAGCTGCTCTAAGCTACATCAATCACCAGCTGAGAGCTATATTAGCTTGTGGAAATAGATGGCATGTAACATTTGCACCTGAGAAAACACAAATGATGATCGTCTCTAGGCACCATGATGGTAATGCTGGTGCAGTAGTAAGGATGAATGGGAGGATGTTGGCACCTGGAGAAGAAGTTGATATCCTTGGGGTGAAATTTGACTCCAAACTAACCATGAAGAACCACGTTGTAAATCTTGCAAACAAGGCAGCCAGGAAGCTTACAGCACTTCGCCGTATCTCCCATCTGCTTGACAGTAGGGGTTGCAAGATCCTGTACGAGGCACAAGTACGCTCACACCTTGAGTATGCTCCACTTTCTTGGTTTGCCTGCCCCCCCTCTCATCTGCGACTGCTTGACAGAGTAGAGAACAGAGCAAGACGTCACATCTCTCGCCTGGACCCATCCTGGATAGATCTGTCATTTCAGCAGAGCCTTCAACATAGGAGGGATGTGGGTGGCCTTACTGTTATGTACAAGGCCAATATTGTCAAAATACCACACTTGGATCCACTTCGAGGACAGCGTGAAACAAGCTTTTATGCCACAAGACGGGCAGAAAGCAGCAACTTCACTCTGGCTGTACCCTTCTCCAGAACATCACTCCATCTGAGATCATACATACCCAGGATGACTCGAGTATGGAACACATTCGTACAGCATAATGATGTCAACGAGATAAAGTCAGTTGATCAAATGAAAATGCTGGCCCACAGATGGCTCCAACTTCATCCTGTTCCCTACTTGTATGTCTCATAACAATAAAAATGCTTTCAAATGAGCTGATGTAGGCAACAGCTCTTAGCTTGCCAATAAAGTTAGGAATCCTTAACCTGTAAATAGCTGTCAATAAAGCTAGGGATCCTTAACCTTGTCAAACCCTGTGTAAAAAAAAAAAAAAAAAAAGAGAGAGAGAGAGAGGAAGAGAGGAAAAGAGACAAAGAGACGGAGAGAGAAGGAAGGGTTAGAGGGTCAATTCACATAAAGGTGTTAAATCCTGTAAATGTGTGTGTATGTGTATGTGTGTAAGTGTGTGTGTGTGTGTGTGTGTGTGTGTGTGTATGTGTGTGTGTGTGTGTGTGTGTGTGTGTGTGTGTGTGTGTGTGTGTGTGTGTATGTGTGTGTGTGTGTGTACTCACCTAGTTATACTCACCTAGTTAAGGTTGCAAGGGTCGAGTCCAAGCTCCTGGCCCCGCCTCTTCACTGGTCTCAAGTAGGTCACTCTCTCTGAACCATGAGCTTTATCGTACCTCTGCTTAAATCTATGTATGGATCCTGCCTCCACTACATCTCTTCCAAAACTATTCCACTTCCTGACTACTCTGTGGCTGAAGAAATACTTCCTAACATCCCTGTGATTTATCTGTGTCTTCAGCTTCCAGCTGTGTCCCCTTGTTCCTGTGTCCAGTTTCTGGAACATCCTGTCTTTGTCCACCTTGTCAATTCCTCTCAGTATTTTGTAAGTCGTTATCATGTCCCCCCTATCTCTCCTGTCCTCCAGTGTCGTCAGGTTGATTTCCCTTAACCTCTCCTCGTAGGACATACCTCTTAGCTCTGGGACTATTCTTGTGGCAAACCTTTGCACTTTCTCTAGTTTCTTTACAGGCTTGGCTAGGTGTGGGTTCCAAACTGGTGCCGTATACTCCAATATGGGCCTAACGTACACGGTGTACAGGGTCCTGAACGACTCCTTATTAAGATGTCGGAATGCTGTTCTGAGGTTTGCCAGGCGCCCATATGCTGCTGCAGCCGTTATTTGGTTGATGTGCGCTTCAGGAGATGTGCCTGGTGTTATACTCACCCCAAGATCTTTTTCCTTGAGTGAGGTTTGTAGTCTCTGGCCCCCCTAGACTGTACTCCGTCTGCGGTCTTCTTTGCCCTTCCCCAATCTTCATGACTTTGCACTTGGTGGGATTGAACTCCAGGAGCCAATTGCTGGACCAGGTCTGCAGCCTGTCCAGATCCCTTTGTAGTTCTTCCTGGTCTTCGATCAAATGAATTCTTCTCATCAACTTCACGTCACCTACACAGTGACACCTCAGAGTTTATTCCTTCTGTCATGTCGTTCACAAATACCAGAAACAACACTGGTCCTAGGACTGACCCCTGTGGGACCCCGCTGGTCACAGGTGCCGACTCTGACACCTCGCCACGTACCATTACTCGCTGCTGTCTTTCTGACAAGTATTCCCTGATCCATTGTAGTGCCTTCCCTGTTATCCCTGCTTGGTCCTGCAGTTTTTGCACTAATCTCTTGTGTGGAACTGTGTCAAACGCCTTCTTGCAGTCCAAGAAAATGCAATCCACCCACCCCTCTCTCTCCTGTCTTACTGCTGCCGCCATGTCATAGAACTCCAGTAGATTTGTGACACAGGATTTCCCGTCCCTGAAACCATGTTGGGTGCTATTGATGAGATCATTCCTTTCTAGGTGTTCCACCACTCTTCTCCTGATAATCTTCTCCATGACTTTGCATACTATACATGACAGTGACACTGGTCTATAGTTTAGTGCTGTAGTGCTGTAGTTTAGTGTTTAATGTGTATGTGTGTGTGTGTGTGTGTGTGTGTGTGTGTGTGTGTGTGTGTGTGTGTGTGTGTGTGTGTGTGTGTGTGTGTGTGTGTGTGTGCTCGTGTGTGTGTGTGTGGGTGTGTGTGTGTGTGTGTGTGTGTGTGTGTGTGTGTGTGTGTGTGTGTGTGTGTGTGTGTGTGTGTGTGTGTGTGTGTGTGTGTGTGTGTGTGACCCAATTAATCTTGTGTGTGACCCAATTAATCTTCGCACCAATAACTCATTACAGTTGAGACAGGGTGTGGACATGTGAATGGATCATTACTGTGTAATTTGTTCATGATTGTAACCATATATAGACTTCTAGATGATTTATTGCCTTTGTAACATCCCATGATTGTGACCAGATCTACCTGGAATTCATTACCTTCGTAACTAGTTCAGCTATCATAACTTCGGGGTCCAGTCCCTGGACCCATTATGTACCTCTGTAATCTTTTGACTACCCACCGGATAGGTATGGGGTACATAATAAACATATAAAACTAACTGTACCTATTGCAATTTTACCTACTGTTATTGTACCTACTGTTATTATACTTATTGCTATTGCACCTACTGTTGTTATACCTATTGTAATTGTACCTACTGTTATTGTACCTACTGTTATTATAGTTATTGCTATTGCACCTACTGTTGTTATACCTATTGTAATTGTACCTACTGTTATTGTACCTACTGTTATTGTACTTATTGCTATTGCACCTACTGTTGTTATACCTATTGTAATTGTACCTACTGTTATTGTACCTACTGTTATTGTACTTATTGCTATTGCACCTACTGTTGTTATACCTATTGTAATTGTACCTACTGTTATTGTACCTACTGTTATTGTACTTATTGCTATTGCACCTACTGTTGTTATACCTATTGTAATTGTACCTACTGTTATTGTACCTACTGTTATTGTACTTATTGCTATTGCACCTACTGTTGTTATACCTATTGTAATTGTACCTACTGTTATTGTACCTACTGTTATTGTACCTACTTTATTGTACCTACTGTTAATGTACTTATTGCTATTGCACCTACTGTTGTTATACCTATTGTAATTGTCCCTACTGTTATAGTACATATTGTTGTACCTTTGTTATTTTTCCCACTGTTTTTGTATCTACTACTATTTTTAGCTACTTGTTTTGCACGTACTGCTATTGTACTTACTATTATCGTGCCTACTGTTATTAATGTATATGCAGTTTGCCTCCAACACTACTTAGTTCATTTCACTTCATTAGCGTCCTTAGACTGAAGACATAGTCTAACATCAGTGAGGATCAACTACGACTGTGTCTAGCATTTCAAATATATAATCAATCACTATAGTCACTGTCAAATCCTCTGATTATCTTGTTACTCTATAGTCATGCATTTCATTATCATTTTCTCTTCTAAAGTCTTTAAATATAGTTCCTTTAGGTTTTCTCTTTGCTGATTTTCCCAGCTCTGAGACTTATTGCAGACTTCTAGAACTCTTCAAGTTCTGAGCTTAACTGACAATGTGTGAGCTCACTGATATATCTAATATGTGTCGTGCATAACATTCGAAAATACATTTTTTTTATTAACGTACTAGAAGGCGCGTCCGTTATTAGTTGACGTGTTGCAATATATTTGTTGTGATGATACAGTATTTCTAGTTGATCTCTCAAGCTGTATTTCGTCTAGGAGCATTTCTCTAGTGTCTATTTAATTCTCAAAAAAAAAAAAAAAAATATTTACTTGGGTTAAACTTCAATAGCCACTTATTTGACACCCTTAACATCTTGAACAAGTGTTCCAAATTTCTATCGTTTCCCGATCTTATTCGTCTGATTAGCTCTGTTATCACCAAATAGTGATACATAGGATTTAATCCTTTTCGGCAGGTCACTTTCACATATAAAGAATAAAAACGGCTTTAGTATTGATTCTTGGGAGATCCCAACTCACAACCTTGACACATCTTCACTTTCCATCACAGTTTGTGTTCTTAATGTCAGGTGCTCTTTGATCTACTGAGACAGTTTTACATTGTATCTCTGCTTGCTCCTCTAATTTGTAAGTCACTTTTACGTGGGGGTACAATACCAAATGCTTTCCTGCAGTTCTTGAAAATACCGTAAACTGTTTTACACTTCCTTGCTTCATTTCAGTTATTTTGTTATTGAGGTCGGACTTACCCTTGCTAAAACCATTACTGGTATCGTGTAACAACATTCTTCTGTGCTGGAAAAGTCTCTCCTTCACCGACTTTTCTAATACTTGGACAGTAAACATTTCATTTATATTGAAGAGTAATTCAGTGTTTTTAGCGTTTTCCCTGTTTTTATATGTTTAGGTTCCTTACTGTTCGGTAATTTTCTATTCTATAGGAATTTATCATAGAGTTTTGTTACTTCAGTGAGTTCGTATGGAAATAGGTTTCCAGGCCCCATGGTCTCTGAAGTGCCAAGTTTCTTTATTAGCTTTCCTACCTCCTCATTCGACAAGTAGTTGATGAGCTTATTTCATGCTGATTAACCCCTTCACATCTGCCTTTAAACATCCTTCTTTGTGTATACCTTCTTAAATTTCATACTCAGTTTCTAATATGTTATTCTGTAGCTTTTAGTGAGTTTCACTCTTCTTCATTTAGACTACTTTTTTTTTTTATTATCACCCTGTTCAGTCTTTCCACATCAGATTGATATTAATCTTTTATCTGGTCTCTTGGCACTTTCTGATCAGACTGTTCAATTCACTATTTCAATAGAATAATTCAGGAAACTTCTCATTCTTCATTGATCTCCTCTTTTCTAGTAGGATTTACATGTCCTTTTTGCTTTCTCATCCACTTCTACCAAAAATTCAAGGCTGAGGACTGTGTGGTCACTGGTCACGAGGGATCGTTCATAATCGATTCTTCCTTTGTCTGATTCCCTGTTATTTAAAACAATGTCCAATCAAGTTAGTACGTCCCCAACTTGAATTCAGTTACAATTTCTTGTCAGTTTCCTCGCTGTGTTTTTGACACAACCCCACGTGAAAATAAGGTCTCCTGGTCTATTGTGATTAAAATACCTTATGACCAGTAACTTGCTCTCTGAACCTGTGTCTCTAAGATATTCATTGTGGTTCTTTTGTTCCTCTAGCACTACTGCGGGCTTCACTTTTTTAATTAGATTATAAATACTTGCTATTATAACCTAGGGCCCTTGGCCATTATTCCTCCTGCATATTGTCAATAAATTCGTTCGTGT
This sequence comes from Cherax quadricarinatus, assembly GCF_038502225.1. Lineage (NCBI taxonomy): Eukaryota > Metazoa > Arthropoda > Malacostraca > Decapoda > Parastacidae > Cherax > Cherax quadricarinatus. The sequence goes on from NW_027198909.1 coordinate 22,297, forward strand.
TCGGGTTTCTAAGTTTCTTAAATCTAAGCTGATTCTTTACCATTAGTGCTGTAGCACCTCATCTTATATCACTTTCTCTTATCACAGTAATGCTACCAAGTGGGGAAAATGCATTAGTTATCTTTCTGGAGTGATTCATATCTGTTTTCAATAGTGTGTGGATGTTCTTCTGCTACCCTGTCTTTTAGGTCACTGCTTATATTTTGTGATTCAATCTGAATTTGTAGACCAACATGTAACCCTTAGATCATTCATGTTATACTAGGACTTGAGATTGGCTTATGGAAGGATGGTGATTGAGTGGTATATTGTAGAGTTCACTGTAGTAGGAGGATGGGAGGAAGACACATGAAGTACCAATGATAGAAATGGCGGGGAGAGGGAGAAGGAAGACTGGGAAAAAAACAAATGGGATAGGAATAGAAGGGTAGGATAAATTTAAGAGTTACTTAAAGCAGAAAGGGTCAAAACAAGATTAAGGAAAGATGTAAGTAGGGTATAGATGAAAAAGAGGTGATAAGAATGAACAAGGAAGGGAGAAGTGCACATGTATGGGGAGAAGGAAAATAACTTAGATTGCGGGATCGAAGCTGCGTTAGTTGCATAAAGTTTGAAATGTGAAAAGGATGAGCGGAAGGAGGAAGATAAGTTAATAAAGGCAGAGAAGAGGTGAAGTAAGGGGTGATGTAAGAGGTGAATTATTCCCTGTTGCTGAGTGATAGTGCAGGCACTGATAATGAAGGGAGGGTGAAAGGGCGGTGATTATGGAAGGGAGGGAGGGAGAGGGAGAGAGAGAGAGAGAGAGAGAGAGAGAGAGAGAGAGAGCGAGAGAGAGAGAGAGAGAGAGAGAGAGAGAGAGAGAGAGAGAGAGAGAGACTCTTTTGGGTGGATTATGTTCTGGAGGAGGGAGAGGTTGCCTTAAGGATAAAGAGATGGAATGGTTCTGGATGTTACTCCTGGCTGTTTCCTGCACATTCATGATCCACTTTGTAATTTTATCCTTGGTTTAGTAGTCAGCTATCTCAGTGTTTTCTATTCCTCTCAGTTTAGCTGCTTATCTATCCTCGTACTTTCGATCCTCTTATAAAAACATTCTGTAGTAATTGTGATTGCTGAAGACTTCAACTCTCACATAGTACCATCTCTTACTGCTGTTTCATTCAAAAATATCTTTCACTGTCGTCTTCGTTCTCTTTGGAACAATTTATCTCAGTAAAAATTTGTCACCTCTTCTGCCGCCTCCGATCCTGCAGATATCAATAATTCTTCTCTCTCCTTATGTAGACTTTCCTTCGTTCACTTCTCTTTCTTTGCGGTTGTTGCAATCCAAAATCCATCACATTACTCCGTCTCTGATTTCTCATCGTCCATTCTATCTGTTTATTTACAACAATCTTCTTCGCTCTCCGCTATTTTTCCTCATCTGTTTTTATTGCATGTTAAAGTCTTCATTCTTTTTCCTCTTCCCAGTTTTTCATTTTTTGTCTCTCTTTAACCAGCATTCACTCTGGTTCGCCTCACGTTTGCATTTAATCTTCCTTCATTACATGTTCATTCCTCTGTGCTTCATCATAAATCAATAAGAATTTTTTCCATCCATTTTCTTACTGATCCTATTTTCTAAGCGTTCATGTAAAAGTCTAATACCTTTTATCTTCTTCCCTCACTTTCTCAATATTCATATCACATGACTTTCAACATTACTCTCACATGTTCATTCACTTCTTCTCACTCGTCTCAATATCTTTTTCTTAATTTTAACTAATTTTCTCTACTTGCTTCAACAATATTTTTCACAAAAGATGTTGTAACAAGTGATGCCACATTTGATTTGTATGATTAATTTTTTAAGCTACGAAGCAGAAAGAGCTGATCTAATTGTGTTAGAACTGCTGGTACCAATGAACGCTGAGTGTCACCTCAAGAAGGCTGACGTCTGTAAACACTGGCGGATGGTATCAAAAGAAGCTGATATACTCAAAGACACTGTTTGTGTAACTCCTCAAGATACCTATCAGTTTTAACCCATAGTGTGCAAAGATGGAAGTTATCATAAGCGGTTGGGAGGCATCTCAGGTAATCTCAGGGTTATCGTTGGTCTCAACAGTGACTGGCACATCATGATGACCGATGAGCGACATCTCTTGGTCTCAACACACAGCAAGTGAGCATTCAATTGGTTAACGCATGATACCCATTGATCTTAACACACACAGAGAGTGGCAAACTCAGGAAGTTGATGAATGGTACCTAAGGAAGACTTGTAGATCCAAGGCAAAGTAGATGACACCACAGAATCTGACGAGTGACAATAGAAGGTTGTAGACATTTCCAATAAATTGTTTTCAAATCCTGAGCCCCATTGGTACAAAACCAGTAATCTTATAGAGATTATTGATAAATTTCTATCTGTTCAATGTTTCTTAAGTTGCAAATAGTTGTTAAACTGGAGCGATGCAGTAAATCCCAAGATTAAGTATAAGAAACAAGAAAAATGTTTTGTTGGGATAATTAACCCGCAGGGTTAGTAACCCAAGATATCTCAGTAATGCTGCGTCATAAAACCGGCTTATTTCCAACGAGGTTCTTTAATCCTCTCCCATGATACGACCATAACAGTAATCCTCTCCCATGATAGGACCCATAACAGTAATCCTCTCCCATGATAGGACCCATAACAGTAATCTTCTCCCATGATACGACCCATAATAGTAATCCTCTCCCATGATAGGACCCATAACAGTCAACTAACATCCAAGTGCTCACTGACCACTTGATGCACAGGGACAAAGAGTCTAAGGAAACATTCGTGTTACCGGTGTCCGATCACTTCTTCCATCTCAAAACTCTCGAAAATAAATGATTTAAATTGTTGGCTTGGTTTAACACTGGATATCTATTAATACTGTAGTCTTGTAAAATGTTAACTGTTATCCAAAAAAAAAAAAAAAGACCAGGAGAGACCCTGGAAACATAATAAATTTTTAAGGTTAGCAATTTACTTCTGAATTAACTGATCTTTGTAAATTATTGAAGTCCCAGCAGTAACGGAGGAACAGAACGTCAACAGGACATTCTTAAGTTTATTTTAAAGAAATTATGCTCTCTTGTGCTCTGTTTACCGCGCAGTAACTTCCAAAATGATCCCAAATAATCTCCTAATGAATGTGTGTATGGTCGATAAATAAACTTTGGTCAAGTTGCCATGCTCAGGAAAAGGAATGAGATTTAAACATAGTGAATCAACTGGAAAGTAATAGCTGTCAGAGTTGCTGTTTGCCGATGACCCGATTAGAAGAGAAGATGCAAAAGGTGGTAGACGAATTTGTGACAATGTGCGAAATGAGGAAATTAAAAGTAAACATGGGAAAAAGCAAGGTGATGAGGAAATCAAAAAACATCTAGGGACTGAAAAATTGGATATCAAACTGGAGAGATCGAGTATGGAAGTAAAAGTGTTTAGATATTTGCGAGTGGACTTTCAGCAGATGGTTACGTGAATGATGAGGGATTCCATAGAATTGATGAAGGAAAAAAGATAGATGGTGCACTAAGACATATGTAGAGACAGAGAACTTTATCATGGAGGTACCAACACCGTTACATGCTTGTTAAACATGGGTTTTTAAATGTTGCAATGAGATGAAATTTTGAGGTAGTGGAGATATACTTGAGGGCAATGTGTCATGTAAATATTATGCAGAGATTTCGAAGTTTGTAATCTAGGAGGCGTGCGGTTACCAAAAGTATAATTCGGAGGGCAAAGGTGGGGATTGTTGAGGTGGTTTGAACATTTAGAGAGATGGGAGAAAAAATATCATGACTATGAGGGCGTATGAAACTAAGAGTGGAGGGAAAGGGAAAATTTAAGACGTGCAAACCCGTTGTGTGTGCTTGGGGCGTGCAAATTAAACAGGCTTGTGTAAGTGTGATAAATAGGAGTGAGTACAGACAAGTGTTTTTATTTTTATGAATGGACGTGCTGTTGGAGTATGAGCAAGATATCATTTATGATGAGATTCGAGGCTAGCAGATGGCCATACTTGAGTGCTGGAGGTGGGAAATATAGTGCCTGTACTCTGAAGGAGGGGTGGGAGTGTTATTGTTTGGAAGGTCATCTGAAATGTTATATCAGTGGTCTTCTGCCAAGACAATAATGAAGTGACGGTGATAGTGTTTTTCTATTATATATATATATATATATATATATATATATATATATATATATATATATATATATATATATATATATATATGTCGTGCCGAATAGGGAGAACTTGCGATCTTGGCTTAAATAGCAACGCTCATCTTGCCATATAGGACAAGTGAAAATTTGTGAATGCAATAATTTCTCCAAAATCATTCTGAACCTAACGAAAAAAACATATTTCACTGTGTTTGTTAAGTATTAAATTATTGTAAACAAATCTAAAATATATTTAGTTGGGTTAGGCTAAAATAAATTGTTCTTTTTATAATAAAGTTAGGTAAGTTTTCTAAGATTCTTTTGGTGCAAAATTATAAATTTCTACATTAGCATTAATGAAAAAAATGTATCTTTAAACGTATAAGAGAAAATTTTAGAAAGGACTTAATTTTAAACGAGTTCTTGCTAATTGACCAGTTTTACATACTCGGCACGACATATATATATACATATCTATATACATATATATATATATATATATATATATATATATATATATATATATATATATATATATATATATATATATATATATATATATATATATATATATATATACAAGCGGGTATATACAAAGAAAGATCGCAGTCAGCAGGATTTAAAACTACTACTGGGGACGGTCAAGATTCTCAGGCAGCGCTCTAGTCCACTCGGCCACACAAATGCCACATAGACTGGGCATCCTGGTTCACAAACTCAGAACATACAGGAGGAAATTGAAATAGCTTGAATCCATGCTTGAGGCTGACTGACGTGCCCGGACTGGGAAAGAAACATGGCTTGTGAACCAGGTTGCCCAGTCTATGTGGCATTTGTGCGGCCGAGTGGGCTAGAGCTCTGCCTGGGGATCTTGACCGTCCTCAGTATTAGTTTCGAATCCTGCTGACTGCGATATATATATATATATATATATATATATATATATATATATATATATATATATTTATATATATGTCGTGCCGAATATGTAAAACTGGTCAATTAGCAAGAACTCATTTAAAATTAAGTTCTTTCTAAAATTTTCTATTATACGTTTAAAGATATATTTTTTTCATTAATGTTAATGTAAAAATTTTTAATTTTGCTCCAAAAGAATCTTAGAAAACTTACCTAACCTTATTATAACAGGAACAATTTATTTTAGCCTAACCCAACTAAATATATTTTAGATTTGTTTACAATAATTTATTACTAAACAAACACAGTGAAATATATTTTTTTCGGTAGGTTCAGAATGATTTTGGCGAAATTATTGCATACACAAATTTTCGTTTGTCCTATATGGCAAGATGAGCGTTGCTATTTAAGCCATGATCGCAAGTTCTGCCTATTCGGCACGATATGTATGTATATATATATATATATATATATATATATATATATATATATATATATATATATATATATATATATATATATATATATATATATATATATATGGGGTGAGATTAACAAGTTAAGGAAGCCTAGAGAACAAATGGATTTGTCAGTTAAAAATAGGAGAGGAGAGTTATTAAGTGGAGAGTTAGAGGTATTGGGAAGATGTAGGGAATATTTCGAGGAATTGTTAAATGTTGATGAAGATAGGGAAGCTGTGATTTCGTGTATAGGGCAAGGAGGAATAACATCTTGTAGGAGTGAGGAAGAGCCAGTTGTGAGTGTGGGGGAAGTTCGTGAGGCAGTAGGTAAAATGAAAGGGGGTAAGGCAGCCGGGATTGATGGGATAAAGATAGAAATGTTAAAAGCAGTTGGGGATATAGTTTTGGAGTGGTTGGTGCAATTATTTAATAAATGTATGGAAGAAGGTAAGGTACCTAGGGATTGGCAGAGAGCATGCATAGTTCCTTTGTATAAAGGCAAAGGGGACAAAAGAGAGTGCAAAAATTATAGGGGGATAAGTCTGTTGAGTATACCTGGTAAAGTGTATGGTAGAGTTATTATTGAAAGAATTAAGAGTAAGACGGAGAATAGGATAGCAGATGAACAAGGAGGCTTTAGGAAAGGTAGGGGGTGTGTGGACCAGGTGTTTACAGTGAAACACATAAGTGAACAGTATTTAGATAAGGCTAAAGAGGTCTTTGTGGCATTTATGGATTTGGAAAAGGAGTATGACAGGGTGGATAGGGGGGCAATGTGGCAGATATTGCAGGTGTATGGTGTAGGAGGTAGGTTACTGAAAGCAGTGAAGAGATTTTACGAGGATAGTGAGGCTCATGTTAGAGTATGTAGGAAAGTGGGAAATTATTTCCCAGTAAAAGTAGGCCTTAGACAAGGATGTGTGATGTCACCGTGGTTGTTTAATATATTTATAGATGGGGTTGTAAGAGAAGTAAATGCGAGGGTCTTGGCAAGAGGCGTGGAGTTAAAAGATAAAGAATCACACATAAAGTGGGAGTTGTCACAGTTGCTCTTTGCTGATGACACTGCTCTTGGGAGATTCTGAAGAGAAGTTGCAGAGATTGGTGGATGAATTTGGTAGGGTATGCAAAAGAAGAAAATTAAAAGTGAATACAGGAAAGAGTAAGGTTATGAGGATAACAAAAAGATTAGGTGATGAAAGATTGGATATCAGATTGGAGGGAGAGAGTATGGAGGAGGTGAATGTATTCAGATATTTGGGAGTGGACGTGTCAGCGGATGGGTCTATGAAAGATGAGGTGAATCATAGAATTGATGAGGGGAAAAGGGTGAATGGTGCACTTAGGAGTCTGTGGAAACAAAGAACTTTGTCCTTGGAGGCAAAGAGGGGAATGTATGAGAGTATAGTTTTACCAACGCTCTTATATGGGTGTGAAGCATGGGTGATGAATGTTGCAGCGAGGAGAAGGCTGGAGGCAGAGGAGATGTCATGTCTGAGGGCAATGTGTGGTGTGAATGTAATGCAGAGAATTCGTAGTTTGGAAGTTAGGAGGAGGTGAGGGATTACCAAACTGTTGTCCAGAGGGCTGAGGAAGGGTTGTTGAGGTGGTTCGGACATGTTGAGAGAATGGAGTGTAACAGAATGACTTCAAGAGTGTATCAGTCTGTAGTGGAAGGAAGGCGGGGTAGGGGTCGGCCTAGGAAAGGTTGGAGGGAGGGGGTAAAGGAGGTTTTGTGTGCGAGGGGCTTGGACTTCCAGCAGGCATGCGTGAGCGTGTTTGATAGGAGTGAATGGAGACAAATGGTTTTTAATACTTGACGTGATGTTGGAGTGTGAGCAAAGTAACATTTATGAAGGGGCTCAGGGAAAAAAACTGTAGTGTAAAGCACCCTTCTGGCAAGACAGTGATGGAGTAAATGATGGTGAAAGTTTTTCTTTTTCGGGCCACCCTGCCTTGGTGGGAATCGGCCAGTGTGATAATAAAAAAATAATATATATATGCCTTGCCGAATATGTAAAACTGGTCAATTAGCAAGAACTCATTTAAAATTAAGTCCTTTCCAAAATTTTCTGTTATACGTTTAAAGTTATATTTTTTCATTAATGTTAATGTAAATTTTTTTAATTTTGCACCAAAAGAAACTTAGAAAACTTACCTAACCTTATTATAACAAGAGCAACTTATTTTAGCCTAACCCAACTAAATATATTTTAGATTTGTTTACAGTAATTTAATACTAAACAAACACAATGAAATATATTTTTTTCGTTAGGTTCAGAATGATTTTGGCGAAATTATTGCATACACAAATTTTCGCTTGTCCTATATGGCAAGATGAGCGTTGCTATTTCAGCCAAGATCGCAAGTTCTGCCTATTCGGCACGACATATATATATATATATATATATAAATATATATATATATATATATATATATATATATATATATATATATATATATATATATATATATATATATATATATATATATATATATATAATGTCGTGCCGAATATGTAAAACTGGTCAATTAGCAAGAACTCATTTAAAATTAAGTCCTTTCTAAAATTTTCTCTTATACGTTTAAAGATATATTTTTTTCATTAATGTTGATGTAAAAAAATTTAATTTTGCACCAAAAGAATCTTAGAAAACTTACCTAACCTTATTATAACAAGAACAATTTATTTTAGCCTAACCCAACTAAATATATTTTAGATTTGTTTACAATAATTTAATACTAAACAAACACAGTGAAATATATTTTTTTCGTTAGGTTCAGAATGATTTTGGCGAAATTATTGCATACACAAATTTTCACTTGTCCTATATGGCAAGATGAATGTTGCTATTTAAGCCAAGATCGCAAGTTCTGCCTATTCGGCACGACATATATATATATATTTAATATATATATATATATATATACAGATATATATATATATATATATATATATATATATATATATATATATATATATATATTTAGATAAATTGATATATAGATATTAAGGTACAGAGAGATAGGTAGATAAATGGATATGTAGATAAAGGAATGCAGTCCTCCTCCGGGTGCAAAAGTAAGGGATCAATGACCTCAGAAAAGTACAAAAAACAGATTGAAGGGAAAAAAATTACTGTAATTTCTGCTTGAAGAATTTTGAATATTCTGCTACACAATCCACCCAATCAGTTACATGTACTAATATGAAATAATATATCATTAAAAATATACGTTTTTTCCATGGCACCGAATTGACAGCAGCTGTCGTTATGCATATAAGTAAAGTGATGAACGGTTTACATCCTGCTGATGTGTTGCGTGCTCGTGCAAGTGTGTCAGCTAATCAATACTTGTGTCGGGGAGTTGAATTAGTTAGCCAGTACTTGGGCTGGAGCTGTGTTAGTTATTCAAATCTTGTGCTAGCGAGGTGAATTAGTTGATCAGTACTGGTGTCGGCAAGGTACACTAGTTAGTATTTAGTTATGTCTGGAAGGTGCGTTATTTAGCCTATACGGGTGTCGGGGAGGTGTATTAATAAGTCAGTAATGGTAGTATGTGGGCACTGCAGTCACCTCTCTTATAGGGAAGTTGTATTTCTTAGAACTTGTATTAGGATCGGTTGATCAAGACTCGTGACAGATGAATGTTAGTAATGGTGGTGAGAAGGTTTAAGTTAGTCAATACTAGACTTGGGAATTATTTTTTTTTGTTTTAAATTAGGCAATCGAGGTTCAAGGCGGGGATACAGCTAATCAGTATAGGTGTAGGGAAGACTGTCAGCTAGTTAATACAGGTGTAGAGAAGACCATCAGCTAGTTAATACAGGTGTAGGGAAGACTATCAGCTAGTTAATACAGGTGTAGAGAAGACCATCAGCTAGTTAATACAGGTGTAGGAAAGAATATCAACTAGTTAATACAGGTGTAGGGAAGACCATCAGCTAGTTAACACAGGTGTAGGGAAGACTATCAACTAGTTAATACAGGTGTAGGGAAGACCATCAGCTAGTTAACACAGGTGTAGGGAAGACTATCAACTAGTTAATACAGGTGTAGGGAAGACCATCAGCTAGTTAATACAGGTGTAGGGAAGACCATCAGCTAGTTAATGCAGGTGTAGAGAAGTGTATGTGGTAATGAATGCAGATATAAGGAAATATCTCATCTTATATATGCAGGTATCTGGAGACTACCTTCTAGTCATTACAGGTGTTGAAAGGTTTCTCTGCTCTTCAGTACCCTCCGAGTGATAATAATTTTAACCAGGTCTGTACCGTGTGCAGCTGCACACCCTCTATCACGTCGTGAAAATGAGAAAATAACGCTGAAGCTGTCATAAGCTTTATCAGTCAGGCTTTACACCAGATTACTGACGTGAGCTCATCACATTGTAGTGTGCTTGTCGTACTGTGTGGTGCTTGTAGTGTGCTTGTTGTACTGTGTGGTGCTTGTAGTGTGCTTGTCGTACTGTGTGGTGCTTGTAGTGCGCTTGTTGCACTGTGTGGTGCTTGTAGTGTGCTTGTCGTACTGTGTGGTGCTTGTAGTGCGCTTGTTGCACTGTGTGGTGCTTGTAGTGTGCTTGTACTGTGTGGTGCTTGTAGTGTGCTTGTTGTACTGTGTGGTGCTTGTAGTGTGCTTGTCGTACTGGGTGGTGCTTGTAGTGTGCTTGTCGTACTGTGTGGTGCTTGTAGTGTGCTTGTTGTACTGTGTGGTGCTTGTAGTGTGCTTGTCGTACTGTGTGGTGCTTGTAGTGCGCTTGTTGCACTGTGTGGTGCTTGTAGTGTGCTTGTACTGTGTGGTGCTTGTAGTGTGCTTGTTGTACTGTGTGGTGCTTGTAGTGCGCTTGTTGCACTGTGTGGTGCTTGTAGTGTGCTTGTTGTACTGTGTGGTGCTTGTAGTGTGCTTGTCGTACTGTGTGGTGCTTGTTGTGTGCTTGTTGTACTGTGTGGTGCTTGTAGTGTGCTTGTCGTACTGTGTGGTGCTTGTAGTGTGCTTGTTGTACTGTGTGGTGCTTGTAGTGTGCTTGTCGTACTGTGTGGTGCTTGTAGTGCGCTTGTCGTACTGGGTGGTGCTTGTAGTGTGCTTGTCGTACTGTGTGGTGCTTGTAGTGTGCTTGTCGTACTGGGTGGTGCTTGTAGTGTGCTTGTCGTACTGTGTGGTGCTTGTAGTGCGCTTGTCGTACTGGGTGGTGCTTGTAGTGTGCTTGTCGTACTGGGTGGTGCTTGTAGTGTGCTTGTCGTACTGTGTGGCGCTTGTAGTGTGCTTGTCGTACTGTGTGGTGCTTGTAGTGTGCTTGTCGTACTGGGTGGTGCTTGTAGTGTGCTTGTCGTACTGTGTGGTGCTTGTAGTGTGCTTGTCGTGCTGTGTGGTGCTTGTAGTGTGCTTGTCGTACTGTGTGGTGCTTGTAGTGTGCTTGTTGTACTGTGTGGTGCTTGTAGTGCGCTTGTTGCACTGTGTGGTGCTTGTAGTGCGCTTGTTGTACTGTGTGGTGCTTGTAGTGTGCTTGTACTGTGTGATGCTTGTAGTGCTTGTCGTACCGTGTGATGCTTGTAGTGTGCTTGTTGTACTGTGTGGTGCTTGTAGTGTGCTTGTCGTACTGTGTGGTGCTTGTAGTGCGCTTGTCGTACTGGGTGGTGCTTGTAGTGTGCTTGTCGTACTGTGTGGTGCTTGTAGTGTGCTTGTTGTACTGTGTGGTGCTTGTAGTGCGCTTGTTGCACTGTGTGGTGCTTGTAGTGCGCTTGTTGTACTGTGTGGTGCTTGTAGTGTGCTTGTACTGTGTGATGCTTGTAGTGCTTGTCGTACCGTGTGATGCTTGTAGTGTGCTTGTTGTACTGTGTGGTGCTTGTAGTGTGCTTGTCGTACTGTGTGGTGCTTGTAGTGTGCTTGTCGTACTGTGTGGTGCTTGTAGTGTGCTTGTTGTACTGTGTGGTGCTTGTAGTGCGCTTGTTGCACTGTGTGGTGCTTGTAGTGCGTTTGTTGTACTGTGTGGTGCTTGTAGTGTGCTTGTTGTACTGTGTGGTGCTTGTAGTGTGCTTGTTGTACTGTGTGGTGCTTGTAGTGCGCTTGTTGTACTGTGTGGTGCTTGTAGTGCGCTTGTTGTACAGTGTGGTGCTTGTAGTGTGCTTGTCGTACTGTGTGGTGCTTGTAGTGTGCTTGTCGTACTGTGTGGTGCTTGTAGTGTGCTTGTACTGTGTGATGCTTGTAGTGCTTGTCGTACTGTGTGATGCTTGTAGTGTGCTTGTTGTACTGTGTGGTGCTTGTAGTGTGCTTGTCGTACTGTGTGGTGCTTGTAGTGTGCTTGTCGTACTGTGTGGTGCTTGTAGTGTGCTTGTTGTACTGTGTGGCGCTTGTAGTGTGCTTGTCGTACTGTGCGGTGCTTGTAGTGTGCTTGTTGTACTGTGTGGCGCTTGTAGTGTGCTTGTCGTACTGTGTGGTGCTTGTAGTGTGCTTGTCGTACTGTGTGGTGCTTGTAGTGTGCTTGTCGTACTGTGTGGTGCTTGTAGTGTGCTTGTCGTACTGTGTGGTGCTTGTAGTGTGCTTGTACTGTGTGATGCTTGTAGTGCTTGTCGTACTGTGTGGTGCTTGTAGTGTGCTTGTTGTACTGTGTGGTGCTTGTAGTGTGCTTGTCGTACTGTGTGGTGCTTGTAGTGTGCTTGTCGTACTGTGTGGTGCTTGTAGTGTGCTTGTTGTACTGTGTGGCGCTTGTAGTGTGCTTGTCGTACTGTGCGGTGCTTGTAGTGTGCTTGTTGTACTGTGTGGTGCTTGTAGTGTGCTTGTCGTACTGTGTGGTGCTTGTAGTGTGCTTGTCGTACTGTGTGGTGCTTGTAGTGTGCTTGTTGTACTGTGTGGCGCTTGTAGTGTGCTTGTTGTACTGTGTGGTGCTTGTAGTGTGCTTGTCGTACTGTGTGGTGCTTGTAGTGTGCTTGTTGTACTGTGTGGTGCTTGTAGTGTGCTTGTTGTACTGTGTGGTGCTTGTAGTGTGCTTGTCGTACTGTGTGGTGCTTGTAGTGTGCTTGTCGTACTGTGTGGTGCTTGTAGTGTGCTTGTCGTACTGTGTGGTGCTTGTAGTGTGCTTGTCGTACTGTGTGGTGCTTGTAGTGTGCTTGTTGTACTGCGTGGTGCTTGTAGTGTGCTTGTTGTACTGTGTGGTGCTTGTAGTGTGCTTGTTGTACTGTGTGGTGCTTGTAGTGTGCTTGTTGTACTGTGTGATGCTTGTAGTGTGCTTGTTGTACTGTGTGGTGCTTGTAGTGTGCTTGTTGTACTCTGTGGTGCTTGTAGTGTGCTTGTCGTACTGTGTGGTGCTTGTAGTGTGCTTGTACTGTGTGATGCTTGTAGTGTGCTTGTACTGTGATGCTTGTAGTGTGCTTGTACTGTGTGATGCTTGTAGTGTGCTTGTCGTACTGTGTGGTGCTTGTAGTGTGCTTGTCGTACTGTGTGATGCTTGTAGTGTGCTTGTCGTACTGTGTAGTGCTTGTAGTGTGCTTGTACTGTGTGATGCTTGTAGTGTGCTTGTACTGTGTGGTGCTTGTAGTGTGCTTGTTGTACTGTGTGGTGCTTGTAGTGCGCTTGTTGTACTGTGTGATGCTTGTAGTGTGCTTGTTGTAATGTGTGATGCTTGTAGTGTGCTTGTTGTACTGTGTGGTGCTTGTAGTGTGCTTGTTGTACTGTGTGATGCTTGTAGTGTGCTTGTTGTACTGTGTGGTGCTTGTAGTGTGCTTGTCGTACTGTGTGGTGCTTGTAGTGTGCTTGTTGTACTGTGTGGTGCTTGTAGTGTGCTTGTTGTACTGTGTGGTGCTTGTAGTGTGCTTGTTGTACTGTGTGATGCTTGTAGTGTGCTTGTTGTACTGTGTGGTGCTTGTAGTGTGCTTGTTGTACTGTGTGATGCATGTAGTGTGTTTGTACTGTGTGGTGCTTGTAGTGTGCTTGTTTTACTGTGGTGTTTGTAGTGTGCTTGTTGTACTGTGTGGTGCTTGTAGTGTGCTTGTTGTACTGTGTGATGCTTGTAGTGTGCTTGTTGTACTGTGGTGCTTGTAGTGTGCTTGTCGTACTGTGTGGTGCTTGTAGTGTGCTTGTTGTACTGTGTGGTGCTTGTAGTGTGCTTGTACTATCGTAAAGGGTTCTTTAATGGAGATATCGTAGGTTGAAGGTAGACACACTTGTAGGATGGTAACTATATTGTCAGACTGAGATGAGGGATGGAGCCCAGTGCCTTGCCTGTCTGCTGAATGGTCTGCCGCCGAGTGAGGCCGGGGCAGAGGTATGAGCCTACACATCTGTATCCCGTGACGTCACACAAAGCCACAGGCCTACAAGGGATCTCGTATCTAAAGCACATGGATGATACTAATATGCTATGCTATATAATACTGGGAATGGTTTAGAAAGACACGTAAGCAAACACTATAACCTCAGACGCCGATGGTGCCTAGAAGCCTCACTAATCACCGTCACCGACACTATAGAACGCAACACTGGAAACTACAAAATTTCAAAAACATTGGCATACATGATACTTAAGCAGCACCAACCCAACAACACAGGAGTCACATGATTTCATCGTCTACCCGTCCTCATCATAGGCAGAGGTTGTTTTGATAAGGACCTGCCTCGCATGGGCCAGTAGGCTGTCTACAGTGTTCCTCCATTCTTATGTTCTTATGACATTCCTCAGGTCACGTGCGTCACATCTCACTCTCCGCCTATATATATAATGTCTTTCTACCTCTGTATGTTAGAAGTGATCAAGGTCCCAGGACCGAAACGTTTTCTAATAAATATGTTATAGTGTTTGCTTACGTGTCTTTCTAAACCAACTTGTCGGTATTTATTACCGGGGTTTATACCAATACTGGGAATACAGGGATCAGCAACTATGCTGACAGATCGGTCATGTTACGTATGTCGTCCCGACATACACTACTATACTATAGGCTGAACAGGCAGGCGGATCTGGGCTGATTCTATACAATAACAAATTCATATATAACTTAGAACTAATGGATGGTACAACATGATTTTGACGTAATGGGTGTTAACGTAGTGAGTTTTAACGTAATGAGTTTCATTGTAATGCATTACAAACTATAAGAACAAATCATTATACAATATGGATGGAATTGATCGATCGATCTGTATTCATGCACTCTACGGATTCTGAGGAAGAATAAATATATATATATATACAAGGTGAAATTAACAGCAAAAGCATCCGGTGCACTCAGACTATTACTGTCAAATTCTCAGAATACGGAGGGAACGTGAACATGAAAATTTCTGACAAACTGATCAGCTAATAACAAAACACACAGTTGACAATTTCATTCATCTCGGACATCTAATTATACAGACTATGTACATTTAAACCCAATTCTGCGAGGGTTAGGTTTACATATGCAGAATGGTTATCATCTCTGGGAGGATCGAATTCCTCTGCAATGGCTAACACATGCCTTGACTGAGGACAGTCTGAACGAGTATCTACAAAAGATACAGCTACAATCACTAGTGACTTTAATTACTAATTCGTCTGCTAGGAGTACTCAACTCAACTATTCGATACAGTAATTCTTGGCTCATTACAACGTCACTAATGGGTGCTGGTGGCTTCACAGTAAGAATAAGATCTTCCTGGATCAGGAATCGAATCACACCAGAACACATGGGATCGGTTCTTTGGGCATTTTTGACATCCTCGACAGTAAATGGAGGATCTGCAGTAACTACACTAACGTGTCGCAATAAAACATCTGCGACTACATTCGACTTGCCAGGTAAATGTTCAAAAGTGGGATTGAACTCTTGGATAGTCAAGGTCCATCTGGCTAACCTTCCAGTAGGCTGTTTGTTCTGGAATAAAGGTAACAGTTCTTCCTTACTGGAGGAAAGAACAAATTCGGTGGAGTGGATGACTCCCCCCGGTTGAAAAAATTAACGCTATAACACGCAATAAGAGCAAGGGAGAACGAATCTATTATCTCAAACTGCAAACACAGGAGAAAAGAAATGAACACGGTGAACAATGCTGATATTCAATCTGAGTCGCACACAGTGACACGAGGTATCAACTATAAAGAAACTACACTTACAACGTTAACATGTGAAAGTTACTCGAG